>NW_016690225.1:3216777-3425458 GCF_001604755.1 Lepidothrix coronata
TATATGTGTGAGAGACAAAGAGAAGTAAAGAGAGAGAGAAAGAAAGAAATTAAGAAAGAAAAATGTACCTTACCTCACTTTTAAATTGCCTTGCTGTGGTTGTCCATCGTAAATTGACAAAATATCAAAATCTTCCTCGAGTGCAAAAGTATGAAATGACAATTGTATCCTATTACGCTCTCCTGTGATAATGATCCACGTGCAGTTGGCATAATTTGGATAACCATGAGGAAATCCAGGGCTTTCTATAGTACCATTTGGTCCCTGTACTAAGCCTCCACAGTTCTGACCTGAAAAAGAAGAAAGGAAAATATGCATTGGTTTTTTTTTTCTACCCAGTATATATTCTTACGTGAGTATACCTATATGTAAACTTAATTTTATATTTTTTTTCTAGATTACAAACACCATATAAAATTGCATTTATACCATTCGTCCCTCTGGATTCACAACTCTCATAGCTGGATTTTCTGAGACACCTACCCAACTTTTTATGCAGTGAATCATTATTTGAGGTTCTGTAGTATTAACAGTGTATTACTTATTCATCTAAATGTGAAATTTCAGCATTAGTTTTGCTGTCATAAATTCAATAGACCAACAGTTTTAGTGGCAGAGTTTGTAGTGCCATATGTATTGTGATCAAGAAAGTGTTAATTTTTTTTCTAATTTTTTTTAGGATTCTTTAAAAATATCACTGAGGGTTTTAGTTAGCAGGCATTTGTGTCTGGTCTGTACATCCTACAGACTTTGTGAGGGTATGATATCTCATTAACAGGAAGTCCTCAGCAAGAAATCTTGATTTACAGTGCACACTGTTGCTAGTTTCCTACTTGATTTCGTTAATCCCACACACAACAGTTGTACTGACTCAGAGCTGGAGAGAAGCGTTAATGAAATATTTGAACAGAGAAAAGTATAAGGACATTCTGTGCACTGTACTACTTGGATTATTATATGCATTTTAAGCACTTAAGAACAAGTATAATCTTAGCATTTTATTGTTACACCTAAACCAGAAAAGTATTTCAGACTGCAATTTTATTATTAACTTCCCAGCAGTGGGTCTCTGAAACTGAATCCTTCAGAGAAGAGCTGTCAAATTCTTGTAGGAGGTTTCTAAATCTTAATAGAATGGATTTAATAGAAGGGATTTGCTGCTAAAACTGAGGAACTAATAGGGAATAATTTTTTTACTAAATTTCAAATATAACAAAAACTCTAATAAAGAGATAAAAAAGCTATGGGGATTCAGGAGGCCTTTAAAGTAAAAATCTTCTCTAGTATATATACCATTTGATTCACGTTGCTTTAATAAGACATTGTTATTACTAAACATTTGTAAAGAAGGAATCTATTACACCACGAACTTAGCATGAATATTTCAGCTATGTACTGTTCACTATAACTTATCAGCATTCTTGCAGATGCTTTGCATTGTATTCCTCTTCCTTCAACCACAGGGGAAATGTCATACAAGTGTCACAAGCAATTTAAAATAATTTAATTACTACAGAACTAATGTCCTGAAAACAGAAAAGACATATAGTGACAGCCCACCACCCTGTTACTCTAACTGGCTACTTCATGTTTCCAGGATCCAGAAACTGGTTTATATAAGTCAAGTACCTGCTGCAAGCAAAGCTGCACAACAGCCTTTCCACCACTCGGGTGTGAAAGGGTTGTTTTAAAAGAGGAGAGATATCAAGTGCAAATTAGCAATTGATCTAAAATCTGTCAAAGACCGAAGCACCTTTCAGGAGCAGAAATTTGTAATTCTAGATAATAAGGAATATAGTACACCATATGTAACTGGATATCTAAGTGCAATATGTTAACTACATTTCTGACTTCCAGGGAGACAAATTACCTCCCCAATCTCTTAGGGAACCCAACAGCTGGCTGAATATTGCTGGGGTAGTAAGTGAACCCTCTGAGCCCCGACATGGCCATGGCCAGCAATTTGTCTACAGAGACACTTGCTAACTGCTTGCAGAAGTCTTTGCCACTGCCACTGATTGCTCCCAGTTTTATCACTAAAGGCATTTTGTACTCCTTATGGTAGGTACAGATTATTGTGCATTATTATTTTGGAAAATAAACAAACATTAATGGCAAATAAGGCAGAAAATATATTACCGCTCTTTAACTTTAGCATTTCTTACCACCCAGAGACCTTTCTTTCTCCAGCTTGCTTTTTCTCTCCTGTGTATATATTCCTCTAGTTCCGAAACTATTCCTACACTATTCACTTTGTACCCAAGAAACACGAGGCAAAGGAGAATCATAAAGAAAAATTATTACTGTGAAATGCTATTTAAGTTTGCTCTTAATTTTATATTCATATATATAAATATGTACTTATTTACTTAGTATTCGGTAAAAACCCCAATAAAAATCCTAGAAGAAATTTAATATACTATTAACTCCCAGCAATCTTGTTGCTGCAGACTGACAACTGCAATGAGGATTTTGCTTCTGAAGTAAGTAATACTCAAAGAGACTTTACAACACACATCCTTCTAGGTCTGCCCCTGCCTGGTTAAGACGTAAGCATGTTAACAGAGCAGAATGTAGGATAAAAGGGTCAGCTGCTATCTGTATAATACCTATTTTTTCAATATATGTAAGTCTAAAACCTTCAGAACTGCCAAATATTACACTTCTGCCAAAGACTAAATTTATCATCAAATCACTTAAGAGAGATTCATTTTGAGGACATACTCGGAGAGCAGGAATGAGGAGACTTATGGGTGAGAGGTGGCAGCAAGTTAGGTAGGAGTTGACCAATATCCCTCAAGAAAATGCAGTTTCTGACTGCAGAGACACCACAGACCAGTAAGATGACAACAATGAAATTAAGAATATTTTGTTTCTTATGGGTGTCTTAGAAGAAGAAAGCATAAACAAAGTAAAGAAACTTAACATATCAAGAGAAAAATATTAAAAGAATATCAGCAGAGATTAAGTAGTTCTGCTGAGCCGAATGTAGGCTGAAGACCCCAAAAAGGTCTACCCTTAAAATTCACTTTAGCTCTGGCCTTTGTGTCAAATGACAAAATAAATATTGCCATTTTTCACAAGACATGCAGTCATTGACTCCATACTTGGCTAGAGCCTTCACAAATTTTTAAATCCTTCCTCCTGCACAGCAGATTCAGACACACACCCCTCACATCCCTGGAGCACCTCATGCCTGCAATTATGACTCCTCCTACTCAGGTACATGCACAATTGCAGGAACTTTGTTACTGCAGTGTTAGCCACAACTTAAATGGCTTTGATTGGCAAGGCACATGACAGCAACAGTTTCATCAATATGAATGATAGCATGAAGATGTGTTATATATATACATAGAATAAAAAAGATTTCCTCTTGAACTACAATAGGTAACTATAGATTTAAATTGAGAGAGTGGAGCAGTACAGAGCAGTAAGACATGAACAGGTGGTTTGCACATCATGTTTCAATCACCCCTTTTTCCTTTCTCTTGTGTTTTCATATGCTCCCTTTGTGTTTTCACCTCTGTTGAGTTCCACTTAATCTTCAGCACTTCCTACCCCCTCCGAGGCTGCAGGCGCCACAGCCCCTGCCATCAGCTGACCATGCTCTGCACCAGGCCTTCATCGCTTCTTTCTCATTAATATATCCAGAGGTCATTCTCTGACTGTCCTACTACCCAATAAAATTGTTATTTCCCAAAGTAACTTCAATCAAGAGGGAAATGTCAAACGGCCAGGGAGGCAAAGGCACTATTCTCTGAGGACTGTATTAAACAGCATGTAGCTACTTTAATTATCCTTTAAAAATCAATTTTTAAGTAAACCTCACACCACCATTATGAAGCACTTTCCAAGGAATTAATCAAACCAGAAAATAGTGAGATTCTTTTAATTTAGGTATCACTGAAAATTTATTCCCAACTGCAATCCACTATCTTTACTAGCACACTTGAAGCACACCCTGGCCAGCAGTGACAGCACAGAGATCTCCCAGAGTGGACGCCTACCCTGCACTGGAGTCTACTTGCTGTTCCCACCATCACCTTCAGGTGTCAGGGAGAACTGGTGCCACAGAGCTTCAGTACTTCAGATATTTAAACATACCAAAGCCAGTCCCAGAGCAATGTGAAATGAGAATAGTGTACGATTACTCATTACGTATTTGTAAGACCAAGGTAAAAATAGTTCAAGAGAATTAAGGAGAAATTGTTGAAAGTTATTTGATCTGAAATAATTAATGCCTGGGGGCCAGTGACCAGGGAGACCCTTGTGAGTGACACCCTGTGTCAGCCCCAAGTGTGACCAGGGCCAGAATCTGTCTGCCTGTAGTGCAGCGCTGGGAGCCAGTGCGAGTGTGTGAGTGCTGGCGAACATCTGTGGACAGATAAGGCGGTGAGCAGGGGATGTGGAGAGGGAGACAGGAGGGTTTCTCCAAGGATGAGACCCTGGGTGGGGTTACTACTGCAGCCCAGGGAAATTGTGGTCAGCTTTCTGGGTGGGTGAGTGGGTGGAAGGAACACAACTCCCCCAGGCCAGAGAGGAGAAACCAAATGAGGCCACTGGTACTGCCCGAGCTTATGCGAATGTGAGCATATCTGACTCTCTTAATCCATGGATCTGGCTGTATACATGTGCATGTGGTGTATTCTTGTGCTCTGTGTGCCTGTACCTACTGGGAAAAGCTGCTCAGCCTTGTCACTGCCTGCATGTGGGAAAGAGGTGGGGCAGCCTCACCTTTGTTGGCTGCTGGATTCGACCCTTCCAAACACTATGAATTGCCTCTGTATCATTAAATATTCTACAGCTTGGCACTAAAGGTAAAAATAGACAAAAACCAGCAGCTAAATTGCAAAATCTAGATGAACTTCTTCTAAATACAGATTCATTCAAGCCTTGCAATTTCTGGCTGTGACCAGTCTAGGGCCTTCCTGGGATCCACCTCACATGTGAAGCTTGAATGCATGTAATAACCTTAAATTCTGATGCAGACATTCACAAGGTGACTGGAACTTCATCAATCTATAAAACTTTTTAAATTCAGATCTTCTAGCCACAGGATATAAATTCATTGATTGGGCCGATGAAAAAGAAAAGCTAGTGTTTTTAAAGTCTCAGATTAGTACTCTAAGAGTCAGGCAATAGCTCTGTGCACCATTTCCTATGTGTATTTAAGCCTTTATCCAGCACCCAAGTGAAAATAAATTATTCTGAAGGTTAAAGATTAAATGACTATTCAGCAAGAAATTCTGAAACAAATTCTGCCATAATACCAGCTTTGCTGTGTACCAGAGCAAAACATCCTAATTGCTGCTATATGAAAGTTTTTATTTTAATGAAGTTCTCAATGTTGAAAAGCATATTATACATCAGCTGAATTACACTGCCATTACAAATTGAGAAAAAGATATTTCATGTTCTCTATTCAATACTGGATTGTCCAAAAAGACCAATAAATCAGTATTCACACAAGTTAATGGGGAAATAAAATGCTGGAAAATATGTCTCTCTGCATGAAATACTTTTTTTTTTTAAAAATCTTTTAATACTTTAAAAAAAATCCAGTCTATAACACTATCAATTCAGATGCCACTAGTTAGCAGAGGCACAAAAAAATAGAAAGAGCATAATCACTCTTTCGAGGGTACAGCTTGACAGTGCTTCCTTTTGATAAAGCAGTAAGTTCTTAATTAAAAGCAACTAGATTATATGAAGTTAGTTTATCCCTTTTCCTTCAAAAACAATTATTTTTTCCCAGTAAAGCAAAGATCTTCACATTCTCTTCCTTCTTCCTTTGAATTTACGCCAACTGTTCTTAAGATTCATCAAAATGAAGGAAAGTAAAGGCATTAAAGAGAGGAAAGCAATGTAAATTGTATGCCTGATTTGAAATATGTAGAAGGTGGTGTTGAAAAAGTTCTTTTATAGAAAGTAAGATCCTATATTTTAAAATGCTGAGCTAAAGGCAGACTTACTACCCTTTAAAACAAGACTGTTCATAGATGTAAAATCATTCTGTAGATGGTGATCACCAAGGATAGGTTGGATTTTATTTTTCTACTTTTCTAAGATAAAATAAAATAAATTTAGGCTTTAGGTAAACATCACGGTTACTGTTACAGTTGCTTAGCAACAGCTGATAGAATGAGAGAGTATTGTATAGCCCAGGTAAATAAAAGGAAAGTGCTGATTCCATTGTTTGTGAAATACTGAAACAATAATCCAAATTCTCTCCTTAGCTTCACTGGAATAGGAGCAACTCAACTGTAGGCAAACTACTCTGAGGACTTCCTTACTTCTGTTCTGCCAGAATCCTGCAACATGCAGGATTACTGTCTGTGCCAAATCTCATCACTTCAGCATTGTCACTTGCGCTTTCATTTTATATTGATGTCTTTCATTGATGCCACTCTCCCAGACCACATCACTGACAGCCTTGCTCATGTCAGGATCTTACCGCAGGGTTTTTTATCATTTTTGTCACCAGATGCCTACATGATGAGGCTGAGAAGTGTACCACAGTTCAAACAGTTTGTTTTTAAACTACTACTAAAGAACATATTGTCAAAAAGACCATTTTTTTTCATTGCAATTGCTCCTTGAACATCATCTGCGTTAACTACCTTTCTTCCCTCACAGTTATTACTTTGTGCATCACTTCCGTTATCCAGCAGGTTTTTTCCTCTGTGTGACCACAGAATTAGTTCAGAAAAGGTTTCAAATTTTTTCATCTCTTTTACTTTAATCCATCCTTTCTTTGTATTTAAAACAGAGTGCAGAGTCAACTGATATCAACTGAGAAGGATAAATACTATCTTCCAAATTAAGTTGCTAACCCATAACTTGAGGAAAAAAATGAGTGGCAATAAATTTTTCAATAGTCATTAGAGAAGTTTCATTGCAAAGACAGAAGAGTAATTTTTAGAATTTAATTTAGAAAGATCAGATGACATTACATTAGGTTTAGTGTTAAAACCATCAACTTTGTTAATAAAAGTGCATTTTGCAGGAAGAATTTTAGCTATAACATTAAAAATTATACTTTATGGATCTATTGCAAGAAAGAGTAAAACATTCTTCTGGACAGGTGTCCATACACATAATTGTGCTTCTGATTTAGATGTGAATTTTATATCAGAATCAGAATATTGGCCCTACTGTCCTATGTAATGCATGTTTAAGAAAGAAGAATGAAAAATTAACAACGTAACATAGCAAACAGTATTTCAGCATTAGCAAACAAATATAATCAAAACATAGGTAGAGGGACAACACATACATGCATAAACACAAATTTCATAGGGCTTTTGATGTTAATAAATTTACACACACAAAACTTATACAGTCTATGATACTCATTAGCAATACCAGAGTAGGAATGATGCAACAGACACACAGTCCCACAAGATTATAAAATCAAAATACAGCTGTGTGAGACATTCATGAATGGAACTGAAATGATGTGTTCTAATAATCTTAACCACAGGAAATTTAGTACCTTATGTTTTGTATCTTACTGATATGTTTGCGCAGTGCTAAAGTAATTTCTGATTTTAATGGGGCAACAGGATAGAATGGAGAGTGATGCAGCTGCTGTGCCTGAGTCCTGATGTCAGTAGCTGACATTTATTTACAACAATATTCAGAATGAAAGACAATGCTGTCATTGGTCACAGACAGCATGCCTTCATGAGAGGAAAGTCCTGCTTATAAAGCCTGTTTTCCTTTTATGGCAAGGTAACCCACCTAGGTCATCAAGGGAAGCCAGTTGATGTCATCTTTTTGGATTTCAGTGAAGCTTTCAATACTGTCTCTCATAGGATCCTTCCAGACAAAATGTCCAGCACACATCTGGATAAATGCATCATGGAATGGGTGAGCAGTTGGCTCATGGGTCAAGCACAGAGGGAAATAGTGAATGGGGTACCATCAGACTGGCAACCTGTCATTAGTGGGGTTCCACAGTGGGGTTCTTGGGCCCTGTGCTCTTCAACATCTTCATAAATGATTTGGATACTGGAAGGGATACTAAGCAAGTTTGCAGATGATAAAAAATTCAGAGGAGCTGATGATTCCCTCGAGGGCAGGGAGGTCCTGCAGAGAAACCTTGACAGATTAGAGGACTGGGCAATCACCAATCATATGAAGTTCAACCACGGAAAGTGCTGGATTCTGCACCAGGGATGGAGCAACAGTGGATGTATGTACAGACAGGGGAATGAGATGCTGGAAAGCAGTGCCAGGAAGAGGACCTGGGGGTCCTGGTTAATGGCAAATTGAATATGAGTCAGCACTGCTCTGGCAGCCAGAGCTGGGGGGCATCAGGCAAAGCATCTCCAGCTGGTCGAGGGGATTGTCCTGCTCTGCTCTGCTCTGGGGCAGCCTCACCTCGTAAGAAAGATATTAAGTTATTAGAGAGCAACCAAAGGAGGACAATGAAGATGGTGAGGGGCCTGGAGGGGAAGCTATATGAGGAGTGACTGAGGTCACTTGGTGTGTTCAGGCTGGGGAAGACTGAGAGGAGACCTCATTGCAATCTGTAACTTCCTTGTGAGGGGAAGAGGAGGGGCAGGCATTGATCTCTTCTCTGTGGTGACCAGTTACAGGATCTGAGGGAATGGCCTGAAGTTGTGTCAGGGGAGGTTTAGGCTGGATATTGGAAAAAAGGTTCTTTACCCAGAGAGTAGATGGGCACTGGAACAGGCTCCCCAGGGAAGTGTTCACAGCACCAAGCCTGACAGAGGTCAAGAAGAGTTTGGACAATGCTCTCAGGCACATGGTGTGATTCTTGGGGATGGTCCTGTGCAGGGCCAGGATTTGGACTCAATGATCCTTGTGAGTCCCTTCCAACTCAGCATATTCCGTGATTCTGTGATCTTGCAGCATCAATAACACACACAATTGCGTAAGTAACTATAGGTCTGATTCAGCATTGTTCTGAATCCTTTGGCCTTATCTACACAAATTCAAAATGGTGTAAAAATATTGCCAGTCTTATTTGGTGCCCCCAGCTCATGGTGGAGCAAATGAATAAAGATTTTTTTCTCCCAGTGTCATGTTTTCCATTGCATAAATCTCAAGCAGTTATTTATAATTTTTATGTGTTCCATTGTGTATATCTCAAGCAATTATTTAGTTTTTGTAATGTTGTGAACTGTAAGAAAAATGCAATCAGCATGAGCTATGAGGTACCGCTGATGAAAATAATACTTTATAAATAGTGTAATAATAGTTTATGTGTTTACTAATTAAACACCTTCAGCCCATGCACAGGATTCAGATACATTACAGAAATAAAAGTTTAGACAATTAATCCAATTCAAATAAATCAAGAGATTTAGACAATAGTACAAATTGGAACTGTAAAGTAAGAGGATGTTTATGATATTGCATACTTAAATGATTTCTTCTAAGAATGCAACACTCAAAATATATACTACACAAATGTTTCATATAGAATTATGGTGGATGCTGTTTTGAAACACGGATTTGAAAAAATCCCCCAAATATTCAATTATTTATGTGAGGTAAAGCACATGAAATTGAAGAAACCGAACTTATTTCAGGCCTTTTCATCCAGTCTGTGCCCTCACATACTGCCTGTACATAACAACACACAAGCACTATCTCAGAGACTAGTCCTGAACTCAATTGCTCAAAATGACTTTTAATCCTTGATTAAACCATATTTGAAATATGCAGAATAGATCTACCCTCTGCAGGAATATTACAAGCAATACCTTATTATTTTCATTGTATGTGAAATCCTGCACAGAAAGAAGCTGTCTGCATCACTGACTCATCCTCAGGAAACCATGTGACTGACAGGAAATGGAGAGCCAGAAGCAGCACAGCAAGTAGATGATATTCATGTTGGCACTGCTAAAGCTGGTTGTGCCAGGGTGGGTGAAATGTAGGCTGATCAGCCATGTCAGGGCTGTGTCTGTGGTGCAGAATTGCCCTCAAACCTGTGAGCTGTTCTGATATTCATAGTCACATGAATATCATTCCACAAAATCACATGGATATGGGTTTTTCTAGGACATTTTTAATTTACCATTCACAGAAGATATCTTTATGGCTCTTCCTTTATAAGTATAAAAATACAATATTGTGGGTTCTTTCTCTAGAACTAAAAGTACTGGCTTTGATGTTTTTGATAATCAAGAGATCTAACTTCAACTAAAATATCTGAGGTTGGGGGATGATGAGTGGTGGAAGGGGTTGATTCTGAGACTCTAGCCTTTCTGAACAGTAACACAGTGTATCTGACTATTGAACTGTTTAGGACTGTGATCGTACTCCCACTGAAGGCAATGACAAGGACTCCACAGACCTCAGTGACAGAAGGACCAGCTTTGTACATACAGGCTCAGATTACTTACATATCTGCCTTGCTTCTAGAAGGCAAAAATCCAAGTGGGAAACTATTGGCATGGCTCAACAGAAGTGGACATGCCTTCGGGAGATTGCACATGGCCTTCAACAAGAGCAGGATAAGAATCTAAAATGTTAGCTTTCACTCATGTTACATCAGACTGCATTATGTCATGCTGTCTTACATCTCATCTGACAGGCACATTTGTGTTACAAAACATAAAAAGACAGAGAAAATAGCAGTGATTTGAAAACAACATGTTTATGTTAGCTGAGGTGACTAGTCAATTAGCAGTTATGATAAAACCAGCTCGAACTAGTTTAAGTAGATTCTCGTCCCTAATCATAAACAGCCTTGTCAACTTTGTAATTTTTATACAAGTAACCATAAATTATTAATTCAATGCACATTGTACTAGTTATTAAACTACAGCTGAATGATTTACTCTGAAATTCTGGAAGTGCTCACTTCCATCATCCCCTTAGCATACTTGAATCCCATTTTACCTTTCTATGTACAACTTTCCTTATTCAGGGAGGAAATATGTGAAAAACACTGAACATACAGCTCCTGTGCCAGAAACTTTAAAATTAAATTGTTCACAGTGGCTTGCTGGACAGACAGACAAATGCTGTGTCAGCTGTAATCCTGCAACTATAACATCTTTGTGTCATTATAACCTAGACTTGAAGCTGTATAAGTCAAAGTATGGTTGTGAGCTGCAGTCATCCAGACCATACAAACAATGTTCGCTCGATTTCATAGAAAAATCTGAAGTATTAGCGTACTTTGAAAGTAAATTTAAGATTCACAACATTGTACAGTTTATAAACACAATCTGGTCATAAAAGACCACATTTATTATAAATAAAACCATTACAAAGTTAAGCAATATTGTTTGTGATTCTTGTAATTTGACATAACAGGTATTTTTTCATGTTTACATTTATAAAGTTTTGATTCTGTAGGCTATTAAAACAACTAGAGCCAGCAAAAAGAACATCAAAGGCAACATATAAAAGTACAGCCACATTACAATCACAGCACTTGGAGAACACGAAATAACCCCCCAAAACACTTCTCAAATCTCCTTTTGGTACTATTCCTAAAAGAAAATATCTTCAACAAACAGATTTATTATTAAATATCTTTGATTAATCTCAGCATTGACCTCTTTAAGCCAACTGCCTTTGTGTCACATTTTGCAGATATTCAGTTGATACAAGCTGGCATGTCTTCACAAGCTACATCACATCAGATCAACTGCAACACTAGTTGAATTTCCAACACATAAAATGATTCGTTTCTTCCTACCTTCCTTTCTTCAGTTTTCAAATATTTATTTGGTAACAGCATTTTATTATTTACCCTTGCATCTGATTTTCTTAATTATTTCTATGCTTCTGAGGCAAACAACTGTATACATAATTATTAATCAAAAAAAGCGCAAGGAAGCGATCTGACTGTTTACTGCATTTGTTAAATCTTTTTTCCAGGCTATATGGCTGTTTAATTGCATGATGGACATGACAGATACTGAATTTCGGCTGCCATTTCACTTGCTTTTGCTATGTGAAGAGCTGTAGGGAGACTTTGTGATAATGGGAAATTCCATGTTGGAACAGGTATGGTTGGAACAGGTACAGTAATACCATGCCCAATCACAGCTCAATTTTGCACACATAGCAATGGATTTCAAGCTACCTATTAGAACTCAGGAGAACAATTGTGAAGTAGCTGTAGTGTTGTAGTAATGTGCTCATAAAAGTATGAGAGTCAAAAAGCGAACAGAATGTTTAAAATTGTTAGAGGAAATGAACAGAATTGTCATTAAACTCTGCATAAACTCTAATCTGCACTCTGTGTGCAAGTTCAAACCCTCAACCTTACCAGAAAAGAACTGTAAGGATGATTGAAAGTATGAAATAGCTTCTGCACAGGGAGACTAAATAGACTGATTTTCTAGCCTGCAAAAGAGACTGCTGTGGGAGAGGTCCACAGCATCACAGGGGTAAGAAAAAGTGTTCTTCTGTCCTGTTTTTCCTTCCTGTGTTTTCATTACTCAAAACTCTCCTTCCAAACCAAAAGAAGATATATTTTCACCTAGTGCATAAATAAACAGTGGAGCTTTTTTCAACAAGAAAGCGATTAGGCTGTAGCAAAATGCAAATTAGCAAAAGAAAAAAAAAGATCCATCAGAGCATTTTAAAAGGAAAGATAAACCTCCGGCTTAGCAAGTCTCTCAGGTGCACGTGGAAGAAAGAAGGTGTACCTTGGAAAATATGCTTACACTTACAGTTTTTCTGGATATCTGCTCTTAGCCAATGGCATATATGACACCAGTCTTGATGGACTTTGGTCAGATCTCCCATGCTCTTCATGTTACTCTTCTGGAGGTATCACTGAGGAGGGAATACCTCCAAGCACCTAAGGTTATCCAAGTCAGATTTTGAAGAACATCCCCAATGAATAGGTTTTATGTTTTAACACTTCTCTTCTTCATTGAAGATACTAACAAGTTGCTCATTATTAAGGAGAATATCAGCCACTCTTAGCCTTTGATATTATTGCCTTCATGGAAAATATTTACACAGCTAACATACATTGGTTCCCTTTTCTTTGTGAGATCTTTCTTTGCAAGACCTTTCTTTGCCTTTTTTTTGCCAATTAAAAAGTAGTTTTATTAATAGCCAGGCTGATCAAAGTCATAGTAGCTGATCAATATTAATAGCAAGAGTAGCTATTACTGAATGTCTTTAACTGCATATTTGTAATAAAGAGGATTTTCTAACTTCCCATGAAGCACTCATACTATGTGAGTTTTGGCAGACCTAATATTTGCATAAAATATTTTTATTATTGCTTGTTCCAGCAGGAAGCAAATGAAAGACTACACATGGATTAGATTGCCACCATGACACTATACAAAGCAATAATTTATGATGAAGAGACCCTTTCTGTTCAGTAAGAAACAATAGTTTCTAAAAATATAACAGTCTGATCCTTAATTTTCACAGAAACAGCATCTAATAGTTTGCAACAGCATGCCTAATTTGTACTGATTCTTTCAAATATGCCACCTTGATACATTTATAACACTATGAGTTGTAGAATGATCTTGGAAATTTCTTTTAGGATTTTGGCATTCACATTTACTAGATTAGCTGGACTATCAGTAAGTTGCAGAAGGTCACAAAAAAAGTTTAGTAAAACACAACTTTCTGAAAGTCTTTCTCCATAAAGGCAAAGTGTTATATGAATAATAGAGAGAAAACACGCATTTTTTGCATAAAAGAAGCAAGCTTTTGGTATTACAGATTAGCTCTTTAATCAGTCAGACTGAAATGATCGACAAAGTCCTTGAACAAAACTGGTTTTGATTCTTAGCAGACAGCTTTTCCTTAAGCTGTATACGAGATCTGTGGTCAGAACAGTGAAACCAATGCATGGTCAAAGTAGAGACAGGAGCTTGCCTCTTACAAAGATAAAAATATTTGTGCAGAACAGCAAACAAGAGTAGATGGGTGCAATTAACAAATCTGGCTGAATCAGTATTTCTAAAATAAGCAGGCAGGTGATGATGATATATTCCTGCAGGTATATCTGTAAGATCTGATAAACTGTGTCCTTTTTAAAAAATGTTTAGTTTCAGATTGAAAATAAAGAAAACTTTAAAAGTGCAGTGTGCTGAGTTTTTTCAGTTTGAATATTTTTTAATGTTTCAAGTGAGAAGGTCCTGATTTCCTCTCCAGGATAACAGTGCTATGTTCTCACTAACCTGACTGGTGAATTTTTCTCCTAGCGTGCATGTGTTTTTTGGTCCTCTTTAGCACTAAAACCAGTAAACAAAAACATGTCCAATGAAATTCCATACGTACAAATATTTTGATTTGAGTTCATGAAGTATTCATAAAGGATAAATGCAGCAATGATATTTTTGTCTTGCACTTGCTGTTGGTACTCATTAATTTGTTGAATAGCACCATTTCTTACAAGAGTAGCATGATGTTTTAAGGCTATTTTCTTCCAACTCCTCGACCAATATTAAAATTTACTGT
Source organism: Lepidothrix coronata (assembly GCF_001604755.1). Lineage (NCBI taxonomy): Eukaryota > Metazoa > Chordata > Aves > Passeriformes > Pipridae > Lepidothrix > Lepidothrix coronata. Next base: position 3,231,214 of record NW_016690225.1, read on the forward strand.
TTCTATTGAATATGCAAATATAATATATATTTCTTTATCTAGTTCTCCTTCTAATAAGTCCCCTTCAAGGGGGTTTAAGACCACAATAAGTTGTCTCCAGGCTGAACAACGCCAACTCTCTCAGCCAGTCTTCATAGGAGAGATGTTCCAGCCCTGTGAAAATTTGCATGGCCCTCCTCTGGACCTGCTCTAACAGGTCCATGTTGTGTGCTGAGGACCCCAGTGCTGGATGCAGCACCCTAGATGGGGTGTCATAAGAGCAGAGTAGAAGAGTAGTATCATCTCCCTCGACCTGCTGGTCACAATTCATTTGCAGTGCAGGATATGGTTGACCTTCTGGGCTGCAAGTACACATTGTCAGCTCATGTCCAGTTTTGCACCCACCAGTGTCCTNTCTGCAGGGCTACTCTTTCATCACCTGATTGGCAGACCTGGATTCAAGTCTACCTCCTGAACAATTTCTGAGTTTTAGCTAATGATTATCAAGGACAGAATTCAGAAGATCTGAGATCCAGGATAAAATCTAAGTCTTATCATCCATGCCTTAGCGACTAAAATATGTCAAGTTTTTGCTTTTGATTTCCTTTTGTTTTGCTTTCTAATGAAAATAGATCATATGCAAATATGCAGCACTGGAAAATACAAAACGTCTCATTTTAAACTTAACATCCCTGTTTTATTTCATAAAATTCAAACTCTCCCCTGAGTAATGTTTTCTCTTTGTCATGTATCATTTAATCTGCAAACCACTGGGGATGGAACTACTCTCACTTAACTGTAACCACCCAAGGTTAGTCATGTAATCTAAACTAGTCATCAAGGCTCCAATTTTAGAGACAGATGAGAATTTTAGAAGTGTGATTCATTCAATTTTATCTTAGATATAAACTTTATGAAGATATGAATCACATATCAAAGTCATTCTCCATTGTCTATCTAACAAATGAGATCAGACTCTTACATGGCTACCTGAGGAGATGATAAATCCCAGCTCACCTTTCCAACTCAGCAATACATTTAACTATAGAAAAGACAAGTCGTCATTGCCTGCTCTGAAAAACCTCATATGCTCAATTTGGGCATGGAATTGACCCATTACTGTTGAAAAAATTTTTGGCTCTTCTCTGGGATCTGTGAAATTTATACAATGAATTAATGGTATCTAATATACGAACACTGATGAAAATTGTCAAGAGTCCATTTTCTTACCAGAAATTATAAACATTCTATCAAAAGGAATTAACACCAAAAGATTAGGTATTATTTTCCTAAATTACTGAGACAAAAATGATTGCTAAGTACATTAAAACTGAAAAGGAAATCCTTACAAATCTCTATTTACTGGGAAACCAGTAGTAATACATTTAATTTAAAGCAAAATAAATATTTTTAATTCTGACTTTAAATCTCCTTCATGTAAGTAAACAGACAAAACATTTATGAGAACTCTAGAACCTCTAGAAAAATGTACCTATATATTGATATTCTTTAATTTTGAGAAAGAAGAAGAATGTTATTTGCTCTTATATAGCCCGACAGAGAGTCTAACAAACTGAGCAGGGAGTTCTCCCTTGATGAGAGAAATGGAAAGTCTGTATTAATTGCATTTTAAAGTACTGAGTTTTTTCTAGTCTATAATCTTTAAAAGAAGCAGCAGCTTGGTTTCAGCTCTGTGAAGGCATACCGCAGCTGTAGCCATTATTCTGAGCAACCTAACTTGTTAATATTTTAAGTAGAAGCAGTAGTACACTTGCTAAAAATGTATACATTTTATAAATATAGTGTGTATATACATATATATACATACATATTTTCAGAACTATGTTGAAAGCAAAAATTACATTTATAAAATAGTTTTCAAATGTAAAAGAGTTCCATGGGCTTTTCATGAGGGAAATTATTCAAAATTTTCTCTTTTTATTTGTAGGAATACTTTGTAATTGACTTTAAAAAGAAATTATTTATTAAATTTTATTGCCAGTACTATATACTACAGTTAGGCATTAAGATCACTCCAATTCTGGCAAAGCATATTTGTTTTGATAGTATGAGCAGTGTATCAATTTCAACAGCTGAGGAAAAAAAGTGTCAGCAAAAAGCAAAACTTCTGAAAGACCAGGAAAAATCAGAAAAGAAACAACTTGGCCATTTTTTCTGTTTGTATTAATGAAACTAAATACAAGTAAAAAGGGACACAAAGATGAGGTAGTGATTATTCAGTGTACATCCTCTAGGGTTGCAAAATTTACAAATCAGTCTTTAATAAAAGGGAGCAGTTAATTTTGAGTTGTAAAAGGATGTAAAAGGCTATTCTCATGTTCACGTTGATGTTTACTTTGATTTTCTAAATTAATTTCTATTTTTCTATAAATTGATCATGTTTTATATAAAGAGATTATGAACAAGTTGTTTAAGTGAGAGCTTTTTTCTCAACTGTACCTTGCTATACTTGGTTTGAAAATTATGCTATCAGAAAAAACTGCATAAATGCACTGATTACAAAAATAGTGGTGTGAAAATCCCTTATGAATACTCAAGTCTTTAAAGTATTGAGGATTATAGGAAAAATGTTGAGTCCTGTTGTCACATTAATGATAAAAGTGTGGAAACATGCCATGCTTCTTCCAGATTTAAAAGAGCTTTCCAAATATTTTTCCTCCCTTTCCAAATTCCATAAATATTGTTACACCATCTGACCATTGTAACAGTGAAAAATAGAAGGTAAAGATAATATGTTACACACCACTCTTTATAGAAGATGTATGCCATGGCTTTGCAGACTACATGGAATTCCAGAGCAGCGCCCATATAATGAATATCATGGTGTTTCAGTCCAAGTGTTAACACTAAAATTACTGTGCCCATAACTTTTTTAGTATCTGAAGCAGTGGTGTTATTCATCTATGCAGGGAAGGCAATTTGTCTCTAACTGTCTCCTCTCCAGTAGAAGGCCTTGCCCCTTCTGATAACCAAATGCTTAAAGATCACCTAGTTCACCCCGTGCCATGGGCAGGGACATCTTCCACTAGATCAGGTTGCTCCAACCCCATTCAACCTGACCCTGATGTTTGCACAGGATCATTTAATAAGATTGAGTATTCCAGTTTCCAATAAGCTTGCACAGTTGGCCACAAGAAAGTACAGTTCTCTTTTGCTTCTGAGGAGGTGCAGGTTGTCCAGGTGTTTTCTGCTTGCAACAGGACCCTTCACAGAAAGGACTGGCTCCTTTTATAAGTTTCAGGTACTTCTTTTTCACTGTCCTAAAACACATTTATTCTGTCTACAGTGTATTATTCTTACAACCTTGGAAACCTTGGAGTTGTGACTTGATAAGGAGAAACTATCAAACTCTCTGTAAAGGGGAAAAGAACTAAAAAACCCTACCCAAAACTGAACTTCTGGATCTGGAATCATCAAGGAAGGGGGAATTCAAAGCCCTGGGTCAGTCCCAGAACTTCCAAAGAGAAGCATAATTCTGGCAGATCCCTGGGCTTAATCTCTCATGTTGATTAGTTGGCATGTTTCTAAAATCTTTTACCTGTAGGGAAATCTTATATTTCCTATATGTCTGAATAGATGCATATTTCTTTCTTTCGGGAAATACTTTTCTAGTCATGAAATGTGCTGGTTTCAGACTAAAGCACAAGGCCAAATAACCTATTGTCACTTATGTGTTGAGTCATAAAATATTTTTCTTATCTCTGAGCACAGATATGGCAGACACAGGTATCTAGCCTAATATTTTCTCTAGAAGAATGCAGGAGTTTTATGTAGGTTACTACAAACTCTACTGTCTTGCTTACTGAGCAGATCTTTTCTCATCAGCAAAAGTATTCAGTCAAATGAGAGGCGCAAGATTAAATAAAGTCTATGACTTTATATCAATATCAAGAGACAGGTCCAAAATTTGATGGAAGTATTAAAAAACACTCTTATGAGTGTGTTGCTATATCATATATATAACCTTCGTCCTCTCAAATATCTTCCGCTCCCTACATTCATAATTTTTCTTTTATCACATAACTAAAATTATGTTTTAATCTATTCTCAGACCCAAATACAAATATATATAAAATCTCACAAGTTGGTAAGAGATTTCCAATGTAACAAAACCAATTTTGATAGAAAAAAGTAGTGACTTTTATTATGTTTAATTACAGCTGAAAAGGCCAACCAAAGTTTTGGACTATAGATATCTATGAATGGGTCAGAATTTGTTTAATTTTTTTTTTTTTTCCCAAAAGAAACTCCAAGCTAAATGGAGGCTGGAAATGTTTGTTCTTCCCAGATAAAAATCTTATGTTCACCTAGTATAAGAAGAGACCGCTGCTAGAATGGCGGTCCTGTTTTCTTCTTTCTTTCCTCAACCATTTCTCTTATGCTGTTTCTAGAGATCACATTGCCTTGTCCATCCAGGAAAAAGCTAAAAACATTTTTCAGACAATTAATTACCCATCACCTCACAGAGCTAATGAAATTGAACCCATGGCCTTATGATGAAGCACAGGAGAAGCAGCAGAGGCTGCTACAGTGTGGCTTTCACTGAGACAATATTTAGCGTAATGTGAATTATCATTTTCAGTTTAAAAGATTTGCAATAATTATTCAGAAAACTAAGTGCAAAAGAGTCATTATGTATGAAGCACATGGAAAACTCCTAAGACTATTAACACCTCCAGTGTGCAGGGGGGAGAGTCAGAAAACAGAAGAAAAATTAGAAGTAAGACACAAAACAAACCTGGGTACTGAAACTGTGGACTTCAGACTCCAGCAGTTATGAATTTTAAGTCCCCAGATTTTGAAATGCACTTAGGAAGCTTCCTTCAAAGAAAAGGACTGACAGGTTAGGGATGATTATTTTGTAAAACAATAACCACCTCACATTTCACTCACTAGGGTTCTCAAGTTCATATATATCGGTTTCATTCTATGTATTCATAATACATCACTGGGTCCAAAAATCTCGTGTGGCAACTGAAGTCAGATTCCTTATGAAATAGCAATAACTACTTTAGTTCAAAGTTACTTTTTGAAGCTTTCTCAAAATACATATATAAATAAATCTGTCAGAGGTCAGAAGAGAATGGAGATGTCAGTTTGAAGAGTAGCACGGCAGAATCAGTTGGAATAGTTTCAGGTCATTAAAAAAAAAAAAAGGAAAAAAGAGAGTGAGACTTTCCTCAAAATGAGGCACTGCTCTTCATTTACAAATTAAGACACAGTTTTAACACAGAAAATCTACCATTACTTTTACCTCCCAGTTAGCATGTAAATCTTGCACCAACATAGTGAAGTCCTTCAAAAATGAGAAAAAATACATACAAATTAAATGGTTGCAAAATCTCTTAAATAATTTAATATTTAAAATAAATTTCTGATCACAAATATAGAAAATAACATTTAGCTGAGTTGCCAGAATTAAAGCATCACTGAAAAATATTTCCACACCAAGAATATTTCCACGTTCAAGAAATTACTACATTTCATGAGAGTATCCATTTCTTTTCCTTAGTTTTGAACCATGGATTCTCAAGCATTTCTCATAGAGGTAGTGCCAATTTCAGTACTCCCCATGTATGCCTGTCCCCATCAATACTAATTTTGCATCATTGTAATCTGAATTGAATAGAACCTAAGAAACAAATACTATTTTAATCTAGTCAGTACTTCATCTCCCAGGGGAAATTCACAAATGCTTTTAGCGGCACAATGAAGGTGCTGGGAAGGAGAGGCTTATTGCTCCCACCAAAAGAAACACATACAAATATTGATCCTAAATTATATGTGAATCAGTTCCCTATATTTGTGCATGGAAAATTAACACTACCTATGAAAAATGAAAAAAGTCTCCCAAGCTCTTATTTATGATGACATGACATTTTTTCATTAATGCCTTTATTTAGTATTGACTGGACAATTCACAAACTTTAAACATTTAAATCAATAGATCTCCCTTGTTCTTTCAGCACAGTTAATGGGAGAAGATAAAACAAGACTTGCCTGCCTAGACTTATTCTGTAGTCTGTTTATCACTATTATGCAATTCTCCTATGTATTAAATTTCAGCTCATTGAAACACTGTGCCAAAACTTTTCATATGAGAGCATATTAAAGTTACTTTATTATCTGAATAATCTATTTTTACTTTGTTCTCAAGATAATAATTTGTTAAATTGAATTAATTTCATAGTCAGGATTTCCTCATTTTGTTCTATCAAAACATAGCACTAATTAGCAGCATATTAATAACATTATAGTAGTTCTACTTAGCAGTCATTTAGAGCCATTATTAAAAGAAAACTGGTGCATTTGTTTAACAGAAAAATGTATAGCCTGTCTTCAACTTGCTGTGGGAATGAATAAAAGTGCAGCATGCTGTGGACTATGCTATAAACTAGGGCCAAATCAGCATTATGACTTGAATACTATGCTACTACAGAACTTAAGTTGGCAATATTAATTTCTTTTTTCCAGTTGAAAAAGATAATTTTCCTACACCTTGTAACTTATCACAGGAAAGAGATCACTGTTCAGAGTAACCTATAATAGCATATTATATTATACATAACTCTGTACTCACATCTGGTCTATCCACCACCTGCTTCCACTGTCAGCCTACACTTAAGTATGTTGTCTGCTGTGTTTAACTGTAACAGAAATCTTTTATCTCTGTCAGAACAAATACTGATATAAAGTACTTTATATCTGCGTTTCCAGAACAACATTGATAAAACTGAACAAAAGTACTCTTAATTAGCAACTTTTACTTATTTTCCTGAGGAAGATGTAAAGGCATCAAAATACAAAACTGATGGAAAACAAAGTTGGCTCACAGTGTTATACTAATTTTTTTTAGAATATCAATAATGTTGGGGTTTTTTGTAATACTTTTGCCCAAGAAACCAATTCAATCAGCTGGAAAGATCCACTCTAATATGCCTTTACAATAATGCCTTACAGACGCTTACAACTCATCTACTGCTAGACCACTTGAGACAAAATCTGTTTCTGCATAAAACTGTTATATGGAGATATAGAGATATGTGCATGTGTGCATGTGCACGTGTGCACACAATTGTCATCTGCTTGTGAAGCTTTTTTTTTTCTTTTTTTTTAATCATAAAATGCTTTCCAGTTCATATGAAGTCTCATGCACTAAAAGCTGAGAATTTTTTTGTTTTAAACCCTGCAAAGCACTATTTCCTTTATTACCCAATGAAAACGAAGTACCGTATAAGTCATAGGACTGAATTTTGTTCAGCGCTGCCTGGGCAATTTGGATAAACTCATATGACTTTTTGGAAGATATGCCCACAAAATTATTTCCATAAATAATGGACCTTGGAGATACAGAATACATATATTTCTTCCTTTAATGACTGCATATTAACATCCATTGAAAAGACTCATGTGCAAAACTGCCAGGCTTTTAACTACTGGAGAAAATTTACTTATTTTTCCTGGCACTCCCTTCCCAAGAAAACACTAATTTTTGGATCCTTTTAACTTCCTTTTCCCAAAAGTTATATTGAGAAATAATTTGCATGTCCTATCCATGCCTTTCCAATTGCTTCCTTCTCTACATCCTGTCCTGTTTGGGGAATGGTGAAGTAACCCCATTTTGATCCAGTGGAAGTTATGTAAAGTGTGTTACAGAATCACAGAATATGTTGAGTTGGAAGAGACCCACGAGCATCACCGAGTCCCACCTTTATCCCTGCACAGGACTATCCCAAGAGTAATTAGCTATTCATGCAAAGCTCAAGATGTCATTTTGAAAACAAATCAACAAAAAATACAAGAGGGCTCTGAAAGTTTCTCTGCTGTAATTACAACTGTTTCTTATCTATGAAAACAATGAACTAATTATCCCAAGCTGATAATTCTATGCATGTTATGTTCAGCAAAACTTAACCTTACCAGTTAAACATCACACAAATTTAATATCCTTTATGTAGCTCTGTTTTTTCAGGCTCCCAGGACCTATCTGAGGGTGGAAAAAAAGAAAAGGAAAAAAAGCATGCTCTTAAAAGCTAATGTTCACTAGCCTAATTAGTTAGGCTAATTACTTAGGCTAAGTAAAAAAGCACTGAAAACAAGGTAATTAGAGTAGTAGTTCACTTGGCAGCTCATGCAAGTGTGCCCACTGTAGCAAATCCAAATTAGTGTCATTTTCTCACCTTTGCTGTTACTTTAAATTGAATTGGTTAAACTGATTTAGCTAACTGAAGTTATATGATATGCATTTATCAAGACTTAATTGAGGAAATAAATTGAGGAACCAAATTGAGGAACCCCAGCAGGACAAGGGCAGTGATCATCCCACTGAACTCAGCACTGGTGAGGCCACACCTCAAATCCTGTGTTTAATTCTGGGCCCCTCCCTACAAGAAAGACACTGAGGGGCTGGAGCACGTCCAGTGAAGGGCAATGGAGCTGGTGAAGGACCTGGAGCACAAGTCTTATGAGAAATGGCTGAGGGAGCTGGGATTGCTTAGCCTGGAGAAAAGGAGGCTTGGGGGAACCTTATTGCTCTCTAAACTACCTGAAAGAAGGTTGTAGCCAGGTGGGAGTCAGCCTCTTTTCCTAGGTAACAAGTGACAGGATGAGAGGAAATGGCCTCAACTTGTGCCAGGGGAGGTTTAAATTGGATAGTAGGAAAAATGTCTTCACTGAGAGGGTTGTCAAGTACTTGACAAGGCTGCCCAGGAAATGGTGGAGTCACCATCCTTGAAGGTATTCAAAAGATGTGTAGCTGTGGCACTTAGGGACATAATTTAGTTGTAGAGTTGGCAGTGCTGGGTTAAAGGTTAGACTTGATCTCAGAAGTCTTTTCTAACCTAAAGGATTCTATAATTCTAACACCATTAACATAACTTACACCTAACTAGAGCCATTACTGTTTTACTGCTTCCAGTATTTGGGGCCATTAGTGATCAAAAAGACCCTTCAGGAACACAAAAAAACCCCACCCCAGCCCTTTGCTGGAAAAAACCAAACCAAACAAACAAACAAAAACAACCAGGAAAAAAAACAAAAACACAAGGGGAGCAACAATGAACAAAAAATTGTGAAACAAAAATTTTTTTTCAGATTGTTTCAAGGAGAAGAGTATTCCACAGAAAAGATCGTTCCTTTCTTCCTTTCTTTCATAGTAGGCCACCCCCAGAGTGATTAGGAATCTTCAGTTTGACTGCCACAACCATTCTTGCAAACAAATTGTCTGCAGCAAGAATGATCAACAGAAAATCAACTTTTTATATATGTATTGGGACTTTGCTGTAAGATGAAAAACTTTTGTTAAACTGTAAACTGTTATGAACTATGGCAGCCTGGAAAAGGACTGAAGAAGACCAAAGTAAAATCTAGGAAACTGAATTTAAGACATACAAAAAAATCCCTAACTATAGTGCCTATGAGTTTGTGGGTTTTCATCATCTCTTCCCCTGACACCAAAAGGTGCATTAGTGTACACTCACAGAAGATTCAGACACCTTCACTGAAGACAGCATCTGAATAGCTAAGGTTTTGGGGGATTTACAAAGTAAACAAGGCAGCTGGACCCAATTTTTCTACTTTGAACATGCCTCACACACACTGATAGCACTGAGCTCAGCACAAGCACAGTAATCAGTCACTTTATATCTCAGTGCCGTTGGGTATTTGCATAATAACCTATTGGTTACAACATTCAGACTATGTGGGAGGCCTGGGTCCTATTCTTGCCTCAACATGAGAGGATTAAAATTCAAATTTTTCATTCCTCAGCTATTATCCTATTAAATAACTTTTCCATTTTATTTTTCCAAAAAAAGGACTACTGTTCACCCACTGCAGGTCACAGAGACAGAAATTCAAGCAAGCCACAAAGAACTTGACTGCAGCCACAGGAATCTTTAAGTATCCCCCAAAGAATGGAAAAGTCTAGGTTTGGGGTTTTTTTGGCTTTTTCTTATTTGGTAATGCTTAGGATTTGGATATTTACATGGATACTGAATAAAAATATCAAAATTAAGGAAAACATTTAAATAGAGGAACAGTCATTAATATCCAAAGTCTGTCTCACCTTTGAGAAGTCCTCTCCCAGAGTTTATAATCTGCAGATGCTTAAATTGCTTGGCATCAATGCATCACAATACTGGTATATCAGCACTGTACTGTATAGCTAATTTACAATACTTTATCTTTCATTGCTCTTTATACATGAAGTATCCCCTCCATTCCCCCTGACCTAGAGTACTAAAACAAAACAGATACGAGAGTAATTTTTTCTCCCAGGCAGTATGAAAGCCAATAATTTTAATTAATATGAAAGTTCTAGGGTTTGATTTTTCAATTATTTTTGCTTCCTAAGTTATCTTACATGAATTTATATGTAATATGCATAACCATAAATACTAAGAATAGAACGAAAATGGGAAAAATACATTAATTAGCAAATATCGTGTTTTTTCCTTCAGCATGGAAATAATTCTTCAAGGGAGCATTGTGAAGAGAACGCATTTGATGCAGTTCATAAATGCATTTAATGAACTCCACCATGGATCTCATGACTAATATGTTAAACATCTTTCAGGTGAACTTGATTTAACTGTATAATTCGCTATTATGCATAAGTTATCATAAAGCAATATTCTTGGTGAGTCAGAAATTTCTTATATTAAATTCCAAGGTAAAATGTGGACCTGTAAATATTGAATCACTATTTATATGCAGTTTTTTTCCAGATCTGCAGTTTGTGAATAGTTATCTCATAAGATCTTCAACTTTTAAGTCATGGATTGATGCGTCTTTTTATAGTATCTTACTTTGTACAGGAGTAGAAATATCATAAGGTCCATAAAACTAGGTGCTTTGCTTCTGTTTCGTGCCTTATCTGAGTCAAGCAGCACTGAAAAGCAGCTCTGTGGAAAAGGGACCTGTGGGTCCTGTTGGGCAACAAGCTCACTGTGAGTGAGCAGTGTTCTACTCCAGCAAAGAAAGCCAACAGGATACAGGGCTGCATCAACAAGGGCATCACCAGCAGGGATAAACAAGTCATTGTCCCACTCTGCACAGGGCTTGTCAGGCCACACGTGGAATACTGTGTTCAGTTTTGCTCCCACTATACAAAAAAAGATGTGGACAGGCTGGAGAGGGTCCAGAGAAGGGCCACAAAGATGATTGATGACTGGGAAGCTGCTGTGTGAGGAAAGGCTGAGAGAAGTGTTTGTTCAGCCTTGAGAAGGGTGGCTACAAAGAAGATGGGGACTCCGTTTTAACAAGAAAACGTGGAAAAGGTGAGGGGTAAGATTTTGACTGGGCACAAGAGAATAATTTTTCACTGTGAGAACAATCAGCCATCGGAATAATCTCCCCAGGGAAGATTCCTCAACATTGGACACTTAAGATTCAGCTGGATAGGGTGCTGGGCTATCTTTTCCAGACTGTGCTTCTGCCAAGAAAGGCTGGACCAGATGATCCTTGAGGTTCTTTCCAACCTCATATTCTATGGCTCTGTGATTTTATGATGGGTATCTACAAGCAAATAAGAGATGTTTTCATGGAGAAAAACAATGAAAAAGTCCAATTTTTGATTTCTTGAATCTTGATAGAACCAATGTATTTAAAATACAGAAAATTATAGTATGTATTTGCCAGTGAGAGGATAGGAATCCTGTATGTTATCTTTCTCCTCTTTCCTTGTTTGTTTTTTTTTTTATTAAAGTAGTACTTTCAATGTGTGCTGTTACACATTTCTGAATCAATTTTACCACATTTGTCTTGTGATTGATATCATACTAATTTTATGACTAAAAACTGACACTAGCTATGCTCACCTGAAATCAGTGGAGATTCCAGGTCTTTTTGTGCTTTATTTCTACCAGACATAAACTAAAAACTAACATCTAATGGAATTAATAGAAAAGATGGTGGTGTTTTTTCCCATTTCTGTAGGAAGTCTCAATCTTTCCAATAAATAGACGAAAGTGAAGGAGATTGCTTCAGCTTCACATATTGCATAAACTATTTAGTTGACAGATGAAATTTAGAAATATGGTGCACAGATGAAAATTCTGCAATGTTAGATAGCCTTCAGGACAAGTTTCACTGCCAGGTCCTACATTTAAGCTGTAGTAAATGTGTTCTTTTATCTATTCCTTAGGATACACATTGCCTCACTACAGTTTCTTGTTGGGACTCATCCAAGATTGGACATAATTGCTATTTCTTTAAAGTATCACAACAAACTTGCTATGTCTATTTCTTTCAAGTGGGAGAAACTTCATCTCATGCTAAATGGTATATCCCATGTAGAGGTTATTAAATGCTAAAAGAAAATGCATGTCAACCTCAGTTAGCCTAAAGAAGGCTGATGAAACAATTCATCCAGAATATTACTGGGGATTTATTTAAGAGGATTTTTTTACATGACACACCATTTTTATTGTGGAAATATTTTCCATCTAATACTAGGCCTTAAATATACATGAACAAACAACAAAAGAACAAAACAGAATAATTTATGAGAGAGCTCTGACAATGCCTGCTAAACATAAACTGTCCACATGCAACTCAATCATAAAGGCTGTAAAGCTGTTTCTACTATCAGTTGTTAGGATATGATTTTAGGTTAAATGGAGTTTTTGTCTGAATTCATACAGAAATTCATGTAGTCTTAAGATTTCATATGGAAAGAACACAAACTTATTAATCTTCTCAAATTCAGTAATATAAAATATTTAAATTTTTCTAAATTTCAAACTCTCAAATTCTGCTAACACAGATTGAAGATACAGAAAGTGATTATTAAAAAGTCCTTTTGTTCTTTAGTAAAGAACTTAAGGAAAGTGTGAATTCATTCTTTTACAAGTATTTCTTGTATCAGTGCCCCAGAATTTCCATCTTGGATCTTTTAATTTTCCTAAATCTGGATCACCAAGTGTAAAAAGATGCCATACCATTAACATATATGATCTTCTTTCTTGGGACCAGTGTTCTTTAATATCTTTATCAATGACATACACAATGAGATCGAGTGCACCCTCAGCAAATTTGCAGATGACATGAAGCTGAGCAGTGCAGTTGACATAGTAGAAGGACAGGATTTCACCCAGAGACAGCCTGGACAAGCTTGAGAAGTGGGCCCGTGAGGACCTAATGATGTTCAGTAAGTCCAAGTGCAAGGTTCTCTGCCTGGGTCAGAGCTGTCCCAGACACATGCACAAACTGGGAGAAGAGCTCATTGAGAGCAACCCTGTGAACAAGGACTTGGGTGTTCTTTTGGATGAAGAGCTGGACGTGGCAGTGTTTGCTTACAGCCCAGAAGACCAATGGTGTCCTGGGCTGCATCAAAAGAATCATGGCCAGCAGGTCAATGGAAACAATTCTCCCCCTCAGCCCTCATGAGATGCCACGTGGAATGCTGCATATGGGTCTGGGGTCCACAGCACAAGAAATACATTAATCTGTTATAGCAGGTCCAGAGGAGGCCACAAAGATAATGAAAGGGCTGGAGCACCTATCCTATGAAGGCAGGCTGAGAGAGCTGGGCCTGTTCAACCTGGAGAGGGGAATGCTCTGAGTAGCCTTCCAGCCTTTCAGTACTGAAAGGGGCCTTATAAAATAAAGGAATTTTTTACATTGGCATATAGAATCACAGAATATACCAAGTTGGAAAAGACCGACAAGTATCACTGAGTCCAACCCTTAGCCCTGCACAGGACCATCCCCAGGAGTCACACCATGTACCTGAGAGCATTGTCCAAACTCTTCTTGACCTCTGTCAGGCTTGGTGCTGTGACCACTTCCCTGGGGAGCCTGTTCCAAGTGCCCAACCACCCTCTGTGTAAAGAACCTTTTTCCAATATCCAACCTAAACCTCCCCTGACACAACTTCAGGCCATTCCCTCAGATCCTGTTACTGGTCACCACAGAGAAGAGATCAGCACCTGCCCCTCCTCTTCCCCTCACGAGGAAGTTACAGACTGCAGTGAGGTCTCCCCTCAGTCTCCTCTTCTCCAGGCTGAACACACAAAGTGGTCTCAGTCACTCCTCATACAGCTTCCCCTCCAGGCCCTTCACCATCTTTGTTGCCCTCCTTTGGAGCTTAATATCTTTCTTGTAATGCAGTACCCCAAACTGCACACAATATTCCAGGTGAGGCTGCCCCAGCACAGAGAAGAGCAGGACAATCCCCTCCCTCCACCAGGTGGTGATGCTTTGCCTGATGCCCCCCAGGACACGGTTGGCCCTTCTGGCTGCCAGAGCACTGCTGACCCAGATTCAACTTGCCATCTACCAGGATGCCCAAATCCCTTTCCATGGCACTGCTTTCCAGCATCTCGTTTCCCAGTCTGTACGTACATCTGGAGTTGCCCCATCCCAGGTGCAGAATCTGATACTTTATAGGACAATTATAGGGAATATTTTTAAGCTAAGAGAAGGGAGATTTATATTAGAAGAAATTATTTACTCAGTGGCACTGGCTGCCAAGAGGAGCTGTGGATGCCCCATCCCTGGAAGACTTCAAGGCTGGGTTGGTTGGGGTTTTGATCAAGCTGATCTGGTCTGTGGCATCCCTGTCTATGGCAGGAGGGTTAGAACTAGATCATTTTAAGGTTCCTTCCAATGCAAGCCATTCTGTAACAATTCTGTGTTTCTGCCATCTTTGTCTAAATACACTGTAATTCTTTCTTTCAGCACACCATATCGTAGATAGGATCTGTCTCTATCTCATTAATGAAGACAGGGATACTTAATAAAATCAGGAAAATTAGCAAAATTTCTATGGCATATTAAAAGATCTTATGCACTTTCAGGGTCGGTAGGGAATTACAATATTTATAACAAATAATTCAGACCAAAAAGAGGGAATTTGAGAAAGACTTTTTCTTGGATGATGCAAATAATTATTATTAAGTTAATACAAAGTTTAGTGTAAAAGATTTCAGTTTATAAGTTAAGAAAAAAAAGAAAAGGAGCAGCTGCTCTCATATTTGCAACTTCACTGTCCCATTTTTTAAAAAATACATATTTATATAAAGATTTCATGTTTTCCTTTTCATAAATTTACAGAGGAACAAGGTGTGTGTGGAGGTTGTTATTATTTCTCTGTTTATGTCTTAAAAAGACATGCAATTTTTTCTTTGACTTTTTCTTCAATGAATCATAAGTCAATACAGTTGAACTAATAAAGCTCTATTCACAGGTGCAAGTTATTGACTTTACTCATACAAAGGACGTTGTCAAGCTGTGTTACAGTCAAGTTTAAAGGCTTTAGCATTATAATGTTTGGATAAATGTCATCTAACATAGACACCCTAAAAGTTATGCATTTGATCAAAAAGTTGTTTAGGCTCTTTTTATGTAGACAATAAGAAGAGAGATTATACTAGATGAATCTGGACAGCCAAGTTTTAGGAAAAAAACCCTCACAAATCCAGGATAAAGGAATTTATAGAGAAATGGATGTATGAAACGGGAAAGTAAGAGTATCATGACCTTGTACTGATTTTGTATTTTACCCCAAAATGAACAAAAGAAAAAAAAAAAGCCTGGGAGAGAAGTTGAACTCCAGGAGAGTTAATGGCTTTGGAGCATATACAAAGGTATATGTCACCATGTAAGTAAAGGATATTAGTCTCCATGAGTAGGACACTGAAGATTTGCCTAACTTCTTAAACCTTTCTACAGCCTGACTTGGAGGGTTCTTCCCTCAGCGTGCTCCATTTTCTGTTATATCTCTGCATTACCCCCTGATCCCCCTCTGCACCGCAGAGGGTGGCTGGGTGCCCAGAACAAGCTGCTGCCTCCAGGACAGCAGTGTCTCAACCCCACACAATCCACAGCACTTCACACCATCCCTAGCAGTGAAAACACACCAACGACATGTACTATTTATCACTGGTTCATGCTCGATTGATTACAGAGAGAATGTTGTTATGAGTAGATATTTCTGTATCACAACCAGGTTAATTTTCAGAGTTCGCCTTTGCATTGGGTTACAGCCAACAGAAAGTTTCCTTGCATTTCAACAAGGCTTTCTCAGGCAGGATGAGTCTTATGAACAGAAATTGCCAAGAGCAACAACTCAGGAGATTAATATTGAAAGACCCTCCAATACTTATAAAGAAAGTGTGTATGCCACAAATCACAATTCTACTGAATGTGCAATAGTTTAAAGAAAATGAGCTGTGTCTTCTTTTGCCTCTCCAATACAAGTTTTTTCACTACTCAAACATTTTATAAAGAATATCTCCCCTTAGTCAGTGTCAGAAAATCCTTGAACAACAACTGTCTTTCAATATGTACTTGCCAATTCTGTAACAGCAGTTACAGAGCTTTCAGTAGCATGTATGCTATGCATGAGTCCATGAAATATTTGTGAGGGGAAAACATAGCAAGGGAGGTTCTGGAGTTCTTAATTTAAAGCTGAATTCTACTCCACGTAACTATGCTTCTAAGACATATAGAGCTGTTGTTCTTCGTCAGAGATCTTAACTGCAGAGACTGCTGACAAGATATATATAACAGCTAGCAAGAGAGAGACTATCAAAACCCAGAATATGTATATGCAAATAAGCAAAGACAGTCTCAAAATTATTCTCAAAAAATCTGCTTGACTAGCTAGAAGAGCTACTGACTACCAGAGACCACAGTCATTTAGAAGGATCAGTTATGTAAAATTATCTGTTGAAATACATAACTAAACTGCCAGTGTTGAATTCCTGGAAGACACATTCTGCTGACCATTTGAAGTCATTGTGATTTACCTAAAAATAGTTTCACTGCTTCTAATTGGGCTTAAGAAAAAAAGATAAGTTCTAAGAGCAGAACCGAAAATGATCTTAACAAACCCCAATAAAAGCTCATCAGAATTAAAGCGACAAAATGCAGCACAGTCCTCCTATAGAAAATGACAGTCATTATGATCAAATAGATAGAGATCCCTAAGCTTGGTTTAAAGGTACTTCTGTCTAACAGCACAACTCCGCTTGTCAGCTCATTGTATCTCTGCTGTTACCAGTCCTGCCCAGTGGAACTACATTTTCATTCACACTTTGAGCACAGCCTTTGTGCCTTTGGTAGGCAGAAAGACTCTGCAGCTCTCCTCCATTTCTTCTCCTCCCTTCTATTCTCCCTCCTAAAAAAAATTCTGCCTGAACATGCAAGTAGGTTAATTAACATTTGCTTTTCTATTTGCATTATTCTATCCCACTACCAGCCACCTCCTGTATTGCAAATACATTTTTTACTCTGAAGAGAATAGCAGAGGTCATAACTCAACTCTACTAACCATGGCAGTGTTGGATCAAGGGTTGGACTTGATGATCTTTGAGGTCTTTTCCAACCCGGTTGATTCTATGTTTCTATGATTCTATGATTCGACATCTGCAGGTAGCTCTTTAGAGGAAGGGAAGGACAAATGCTATGGTGTAAGAAAAACAAACAAACAACTCCACCCTTCTGTTATGATTCTTAATTGCCTATGCTAATGTTAGCTCATGCTTTGCTACTTCGATTTCCAAATGGCTCGCATATGCTCCACTAGGATATGTGTCTGTAAATGAGAGGATTCCAGCAGTCTAATGTGGCATCGCAATTTTTTAACTGCAAGAAGAGGCTAGAACTGTACGGTAATACAAACGTTACTCAATGGAATTTAACAATTTCTAAATTGGTTTTGTGTGGAAAGTAGTCAAGGAATAAAACTAAGATATTCAGTGAGTCACACATATTAAAAGCCTTAATAAATAGCGTACTTGAAAAAATGCATACACAGTCAGACTTTGTAAGTCCATATCATCTCTTAATCTATGAATTCTGTGTAAATTAGCAACTGAGTTTTCAGACTTCTTAATTTTCATGTCTGCATCTCAAAGAACCTTACCAAACTACATTATTTGGGAGTGTATTCCTAAGGTCATTTTAATATTGAATTCTACTTTTTGACAATATCGAAAATATTCTTTTTTTCCACAATGCAGTATTTTAGATATTTCCTTTAAAGGGAATCTGAGAAACTATTACTAGAATAACAGATTCCCGCTTATCTGCAATAGGCAGAATTCAATAAATCAGAAATGCTGAATACTGCTAATAAAGTCTCAAGTCCACTGGTCTGAAAGAAGACAAACATATGCAATTCTCCATATTCTTTTTCTGTGTGTAAACAGTCAGATGACATTTGGAGTGTTTTGTAGAACTGTAACCCAAAAGGGGAAAACTAGTTTATGCAGCACAGTCCTTCATTGTGTTTGGGAGTACAGCAAGAACCTCCTTTCTACTAAGAATGTTACTTTCATAGGTTAGACATGAAGAAATAAATTACAAATCTCTGCTGCACTGCTTCCTCATGTACAATATTTAGGAAATTAAATTCTGTTTGGAAAGGCTGTAAATGAGTGAATATTGATTAAAAAATTCTTTTTAGATCTTAATTCTACCTTACCTTCTGTGCCCTCTCCCAGAAATAGAAGTATCATTTTGTCACGTAACATCAATCAGCTTGAGGATCAATACGACATTGTAACCTTGTTTCAGAGATGCATTGGAATTTTTATCATCCATAAACTTCATCTCATGAAGTTAATGTAATGTGACGCAGAAATAGCCATATACACATTAAAAATGTTTAATATGCTTTCAACTCTCTCATGAGAAACTTCAAATTAATAGAGAGAAATTAGTAAATTAGGAAAGAAAAGAATGCATCTTGTGAAGTGTACTTATCAAACAACACAATTGTTTTGGCAGGTATACAGTTAATTTTTTTCATAGCAATCCCAGTAGTGCTGTATTTTGGATTTGTGGCCAAAACAGTGTTGATAACAGAGAGATATTTTCATTATTGCTAAGCAGTGCTCGCACAGTATCAAAGCCTTTTCTGCTTCTCACACCACCCCACCAGTGAGGAGACTGGGGGTGCACGAGAAGCTGGGAGGAGACACAGCTAGAACATGTGACCCCAAAGGACCCAAGGGATATTTCATACCATATTTCATACCATATGGCATCATGCTCAGCCTATAAAGCTGAGGGGAAAAGAAGAAAGTGGGAGATGTTTGGAGTGATAGCAGTTACTTAGTCTTCCTAAGTAACTGTAACTCGTGATAGGGCCCTGCTCTTCTGGAGATGGCTGAACACCTACCGGCACATGGGAAGCAATGAATTAATTCCTGTTTTGCTTTGCTTGTGTGCGCAGCTTTTACTTTCCCTATTAAACTGTCTGTACCTCAACCCGTGAGTTTTCCAGCTTTTACACTTCCAATTCCTTCCCCCATCCCACTGGGGGACAGTCAGCCAGCAGCTGGGTGGGGTTAAACCTCAACACAGGAAAACATTTTATTTACTTCATGTTTTGAGCATGTACAGCTTTTCTAATAACATCAATCTTCAGAGAGTTTGATATGCTTATAAGTCTTTCCAATTTAATTTTGCATGCTGCTAAAATGATTACATAACTGACCTTAGTAATTCCCATAAAGTTATCAAGTACAAGAGAAAATACCATAACACAAATTCTTCTATTCTAGTACACTAATAATAGCCAAAATATGGAACTGCTCATTTGAAAACAATTTTATCCATACTTCAGAAAACCATCTCCAGATATCTTTTTTTAGCTCTATGAATATACCACACTAAATAACAAAACATCTTGAAAATGTGTTTTCTGAAAAATTAATAAAAAAATATTTGGAAATTAAATTGCCTACAAGGCAATGTTTTGGCACCTTCTTCCTTGTACCTAATTGGGAAAACATCTCCCAAATTTTTTTATATTCTATTACTCTTAGCATCATTATCATGACAGTACAATCTTACTTAGAAAACACAATTTCAACATAATTCCAAAAATACCTGCTGTCAATTTTTCTTTACTAATTATGAATGAGAATTCAGTTCAGGTGTTTTATTACTTTAAGTTAAAGTCTTATGTTATGTATCGAACTGTCTCTGACAAATGTTACCACATGATATTTATGTCAATTTCTACAACTGAAAGTTCTTTCTTCGAAAGTGCATTATAATTTTTAAAAATATTAATTGACATTAATTTTAGATATAACCTTTTAGTCTTATTGCACTATTCCTAAATAAGCATGTTTTCACAAATCTTTTATCATGATTTATTATGCAAATTGCACATATACTAATTGTTAAAAATAGAGGTACAAATAGACTTGATGCAAAAATGTATCTTTTTGACTGAACATGATTGAAAATTCATGCTTTTCCTGTTCTGATTTACATATTATGTCTTAGGACAACAAAAAATAAAATGCTGTAAAATTACATGGAAGAGAGGGAGAAACTCTAGTACAATTGTGTAAATCAGTAAACATTAGAGATTTCTACTCAGATTTTACAGCAAGAAAGGAAAGTCGTCATACCATCCCCTCTTCCAATCCCAAATGTAGAGTGTAAAATCTCTTTAATTTTGGTCTTTTAGAAAAAGCTTATGGCTCCTCATTGGTGAACTATTAAAAATGCCTAACTTCTCCAAGCGGGTTTTGGTGTGGTTTGCTATGCTGAATTCCTAAGAAAGGCTGACATCTTTGCTAGGGTTTTTTCAGTTTAGCTAAGAAATCAAGAGTAAAACCCATCAACTCTTTTACATGTGTTTACCTTACGTGAAAACCAATCACTATGGCAAGTTCACACCGTTCATCCATGTCTAGCTAACCAGTTAAATTATAACTATAATGGGTAAATAACTACACTTAAACTGTACTTAAGCAGTTCTCTAGTGCAGCAGAACAAAGGAGGCTGCGAATATGAAGATGGAAGAGCTGTGGCTGCATGGCTACAGAAAACTTTTTCCTTTTTTTTTCTTACTGTTCTACAATAAGAAAAGATATTCCAACAGACATTTACATAAATGACCTGCTCAAAAAATTTTAAAAAGCCTTCTGTATTTTGTAGAAAATTGAACGAGTATCAGAAATTCTATGGGAGTGTAGCAGACATTCATGGGAGTGGGTTTGTATTGTCAGGTAAAATAGTTCAGTGACCTAGGGCACACTTGTTTTAAAGGTCTCAGTTGAATATCTGTATTTGTGATAAATCTGAATTAAAAACCACATGTGAAATATATGGAAGAACATAAACTCAACATGTGAAAGACACTCAAATGTCAACAACCTTGTCAGCTCACAGGTGAGAAAATATTGTATCCACAGCTCAAACTTAAGCACAGAAAATGGATCTGAAAATGTATTTTTATAGAAAAAGATCTTTCTAAAAAAAAAAAAAATAAAGGAATGAAATGATATTCAACAAAAGAATTTTCTTTGTTTGGTGCTTAAAAAAAAAAGAGCTGAGACTTAGAGAAAAGTATTAATCAAAAGCACAGCTAGCTTCACCTTTGAAACACAGGAAAGGATACAAGAAAGCTGTAACCCTGTAGTATAGCTCTGTGGTCTTAGAATTTGACTGTAAGCCAAGAATACCTGAACCTAATGTAGAACACAAGCTCCAATCTTCTGTATGTTAATTGGAAACCTACTTCTTCTTCTGTCCAGTTCATTGCCTTTGAGATGAGAATAACTGCATATCTAGTGATGAAATGCAATATGCAGTAATAAGCCTCGTGATATTATGGTGTATGAATATTGGATTATTTTATAATGGTTTCTTAAAGCAGGAAATAAATGTTGGAATTCTGTTTAACCGACTGAAGTCTACAATCTTGTTTTTAAAGCAAATTAATTAATCCAGCTCTAATTTCCGACTTTTTACATGTTAAAATACACTCAAAGTCAAGTAGAGAAGATATAAGAAAAGCTTCTGGTAATAATAGAAGAGTTTTGAAAAGGATTTTGCACATCAGCAATAGCAGTCTAAGTGAAGCTGTGATGTACTGCTAAAATAAAATTGAACTGAAAACTCAAAACGTCAGCAAAAGTGAATGGGTTCACATTCTGAATTTCTGTCTGGAATTTCAGCTGAGTTTTTCTCTCTGATAAACTTTAACACATTACATCATATGAAAGCCAGTGCTGGGTATCCATTCAGAAGGACATTCATTAGCAAAAGAAGCTTCCCTCCATTACACATGTTAAATAGCTTTATTTATCCTGATAATATTTGACAATTTTATCACACACAGAACTTTTTCAGTTTGTACAGATTATTTGTACTTTCTTCCCTTTTGACCTTCCTCTCTGCCACAGGCATTTCTGGGATCAGATGTAACTTTTTATTTTGAGATACTGCCACAAGTTTCCTCCATGGACCAAAATGGTTTTTTTATTTTCTTTTTTTTTTAATATGCTCTTTTTATGACTATCAAATTTTCAACAGACATTTTCACTAATGTCTCTCTGAACCAGTTTTTGAAAGTACTGGACAACTGCGAGTATATGAAATCTCTCCAAACCTTGCACCTCCAAGTCAAACATGACACAAGCAAGATGTCATAGCCACTTAGTTTTCCAAGGGCCTTGAGAAAATTATTTCTGTTCACTTTCTAGCAGACCATGTCCACAGAAAAGAGTACCATTAGAGCTATTAAACCAAAAATGAAACAGTAAATTAGGTTTAGCTGTGTTTCCTCAGGTCTAATATGCAGACTGGCTCTCCTTGGAATCTCACACTATAATCTCACAATTATCTTATTATCATCCATAGCAAATGGTATAGCTTAGTATATCAGTAAGGAGCTGAATGGACAGCAAAGAGTACATTGAAAAGGAATCTCACTTATGGCTTCAATAATAAAAGATATCCTAGATATAAATAAAAGAAAACCTAGCTATAATTAATGTAGAAACAGTTATTACTGTTCTACATTTTGGCCCTGACATGCTTTCTATGCAAACAGTAAATTTCAGCTAATATACATTTAAGAACAAATTCTGAAGCAGTGACAGTCTCCCTCATACTTCCATGGACCCGCCTTCTAGTATATTAAAATGGCATAACAAAGAAGTTTTCAGCCATATATAATCCCATTCAGTTGAGGAATTTACTAAGGACCTGATTTAGACAAGACAACCAGCTTCCCGTTACAAAAGCTATTTTGTCAGAAATAGCAGTGTGGCTCCATGATGTTAGTACTCCAACTTGTGAAGAGGTTTTCTTTCAGGCAGCTTTTTTTAATCACATTTAGTTTGAGAAGAAAAGTCATCTTCAAAGACATTTGACAGAGCAGCTGGTTTGGCAAATCCTGGCCTTTTGCTGGGAACTGTTATAATCTAAAAAATGTTATTCTTTACACTTTCCTAAGTTTTCTTGAAGAAACATGACTACTCAATACATGGCAGTGCTTTGACCTGCATAAGATGATGCAACATGACCTCTGTATTTAGTCCTTTTTTTCAGAATCAGCCATCTGACAAAGTGGTGTCACAGCCCTTTACTACGATTAGTGATACTATCGGGAAAAGTGCAAACAAATAATACCAAAATGTACAAGAAATTAAATTTTGAGGCTTTGAAAAAAAAAACTATGAATCTGTGACACTGAGATTCACACAAGAAAATATAATTTGCACAAATGTGCTTACAGAAGATAGAATTCATCTACCTGAAACGTGGACTGGAATTTAATATGGTGTCAAGTTTACAATGGCATACTGCAGGTAGATAAGAAGAGGCACCATATCAAAAATGTCACATCCTATTGTGGGATCAAATCTATCAGACAGCCACTGAGCAGTTTCAGAAATAGAAACTTTTGAATGAAAAAATATAAGGCAATTGTGGACATTAACCCCTGATCAGCAATTGCCATGAATAATGTTCTGGATTGGATTCTGCATATGCATCCATCTAGATGTACTGTGAAAGTCATGCAGCCACAGGAAGTCTCACAGAACAGCAATCATTTCTTAGTCTAGGCCCCTACTTTATACATAACAGTACAGAACAGATCTTTCTGAACACGGGAGATCCAAATGGTTGAGTCACTGACCCCTTTCCAGCTTTACAGAATGTAGGCAGCATCAAATGAAATGGTAAGACAAATGTGTGCAAGAGAAGCTCAGATGAGCAGAAGAATATGAGTAACAAAGTCAAACAGTCCTCTCCCATTTTGAGAAAGACAGGCTCTCTTCAGCTTGAAGGCCAGTCTGTTACTTCCTCATTAGGCTTTATACAGTTCGCATTGTTGACTAAATTCACTGGTTGGGTTCATTAAGAAAAGGAAGATGGCACTCTGCATGAGCAGAGAGACTATGTTCTTTCCCCACACACACAGATATTGTATTCATAAATCGATAAGGAAAACTCAATTATTCCCACTGCATGCAAGTGGAGATAAGACCAGCAAATTTAAATTTAAAAAAACAATTAATAAAGTAGGTTCACTTGTTTTTGGAAATGAACTCGTTCCTTTGATGGTGTTGTAAAAGTCCTGACTATATGCAGTTTCTTATTGTACAATCTATATAAAAAAAAAAAAAAAGGAACCTGGCAGAAGAATAATGTAAAACAGCCAATTGCTTATAGAAGTACCATGTCCTTGTCAGGAAAATAGTTATGTTTAAACCCTAACTATTCATTATACATCTAGAATTTTGAGTACTCATTTGTTCTGCACTTTTATTGTATGAACATACAGAACAAGGAGATTAATTATAAGATAGAAAGTTCTATTTTAACAAAAACATTAGGCAAAGTTCCAAATTAGTAAGCAAACCTCCCAAGTCATCAAAAATATACAGTAAAGTTCAAACACTGGCAGATTTAAATACGGAAATTTTAATCTGAATGTTCTGTTTTTCACAAGCCTAACAGCTGTGGGGCTGCCAAGAACTTAAAGTACTAAAAATATATTTTATCTATTTATTATTAAAAATATTGCTATTCCATTTATCAACTAACTTGAGAAGTATCAGCTAAAACATACACATCCAACATTCAGTTTTCCGTCTCCCATTACTGCAAACACCTTGCCACAGTAAGCAGGTGTGCACACTGCTTACTGTACAAACTCTTGCGGCACTAAACATCCCAGAAAAGTTTTAGTCCCCAAAAAACATCCTCCCCCTCAAAAAACAAACCAAAAAAATCCAAAATACTGCTGTACTCTGAAGTACTGCTATACATTACTTGCATGGGAGATTTTCTGCTGCTCTTCTCAGTTCCTCTGAAGAAAACTCATCTTCTCACCCCCCTAAATATCTATTAGACATTTCTTAAAAAGGTATTAGCTTTGCTTATTTGACAGTCTTGGATTTCAGTATTCTAACTGATTATACAGAAATATATTGCTTAAGCAAATAACACAAGAACACAAAATTCTACTTTAAAATGGTTTAAATTATAACATCAAAATCTGCTCCACAATAAATCTAAGTGAATGTAACATTTAAAATAACAAATCCTCATATCTTCAAATGTTTCAATCTCATTGCAAATTAAAGATAGTCATAAGCAGAATACCTTTAAAATTAGCCAATATAGTAATTGAACTAACACAGGCACAAAGGAAAGAAAGAAACAAGGAAAGGTTCTTGCTTTCCAAATACCATAGTTAATTCAAGTTACAATAGATTAAAGAAACTATGTCCATCATTTCAATTCAAGGTCAGCAATATCTGAATGAAATGAGTGAGAAAACCATAAAAATCCTTGGAGAACAGGAAACTGGGAGATAGCTACATGAAGCAGTGATGCAGGCTGACACATCAACACTTACAAACAACAAGTGTTGATGCGAACGGCTCATATCACTCATGTTTACTGTGCAAAGGCAAATCACATCACACTTACAACAAAAGGTTCATAGTTCTTTTTTAAAAGTGCCGTGTTGGAAAAGTGGAGAAGGAAGAGAGAAGTGGAGAATGTTGAACTGACATTCTAAATCTTGGATGAGAAGTAGTGGATGAGTGTTATGATTACACCTCTGGCAGCACCGTTATGAAGAAATAATGACAATGCACAGCAGGACAGTGCAATGTTCTAGCAATTAGGCCATATGGTGGTGTCATTCCTCTTACACATTGTAAAAGACGCTCATGGCTGCATAAGCACAGCAGCACAAAGTGATATTAGTTTGCCACAGCCAGACCAAAAGGAGATGAGACTTTTGAATCTAAGACAGTAACTCAGATTCATGTCACTTCCAATATTTTAGCTCACTGTTGGTAATTCATTTCTATGGCAGTCTTAAGTCTGTATTTGGGACAAAGTCCAAAACCTACTGAGATCAAAGTTGAAACATGGAAATATTTCTTTCTTTATTTCTTTCTTATTTATTATAAATGAAATGCTACGACAGACAATGTTATGCAGGAAATAAAGCTAATTTGCTATCAGTAATTTATAACTTCCTTTAATATGTCACATGATTTAAGTCATTTCAAGACAAACTTATTTTCTCTCTTTCAAAAAACTGTGATTCTGGATAGCATCTAAACCTCCATTAGGACAAAAATATTCAGTAAGGATTTATTTATATCTTTTACATCCTGAGGCAATTTTAGACTTCTAAGACTGTTCTGTGCTAAGACAGACACCCGTGGATTCTTTTTAATATTGATTAAAAGTATAGTTTCTGTTACTGGCAGTTGTCAAAATAGCATCCCCATGGAAATTTCAGACTTGTTGTATATCCCTATTTCATCTGTTTGTGAAGAATAAGTGACAGTATTGGTCTTTGAAATGTGTATATAGAACTCTGGGCTCAAAACACTTAATTTAACCACTGAGGAATCACAGCCCACCATCCCCTACTGGTTTTGCCTTTAACTAGTCATAACTACATTTACCAAATCTATTTAAATTGACAAGATTAATTTGAACAGTAAAATGAAGAAAAAGAGTTAACATTTTTCTCAGAGTTCACAGTAGCAGCACTGGCAAAAGGGAAATTCAGTACTAAGATATTTTTGTAGAACAAGCTTGAATGAACTCCAGTGCTTCTGAAAAGGTAGTGACACCTGATATGCACAAACTCAATCCTCAAGCTGATCCAATATACCTGCAAACTCAGATGTGTATAATTTCCTCTACAGTGAATAGGATCTGTGCTGCACATAAATATTCAGTTTCCTGGGTTTATTTAAACACACCAGAGGAACATAATTGTCTCTAATGTTCTGTTTAAAATATTAATCTCACTATATCTATCAGAAATAAAAGTACTTATCTTGCCTAAATCAGAGATCCAGACAGAGATATAATAAGGTTCTGCTTACAGAGTTGTATGAAATGATGCTATAGAATCAATATTGCCCAGCAGTTCTTCTAGAAAAATAAAATAAGAAACGTATACTTCTTTGTTTACAACATATGTAGCTTTCTAGAAAGAGTAAAAAGTTATTTCTGAACACTATCTTTCTTGATTGGCCACTACTGAAAGGAAGATTTGATGGATGATTTCACTCACTGTCTATCAGTAAATTTTCAGATAGGTAATGATAAGGCAGGGACCACTTTCGATATTTATTTTTTATTAGTATTATCTTTGGAACAGATTGTATCAAAATTAGTCTGGACTAAAACTAGACTGCGTGAAAATCAAGATAAATCAGATATACCATGAACACAGACAGACACAAAATTTCCTAGGTGAAGCCGCAACACGGTGTTCAAAGCTAAGCCAGATGGAAATAAATATTAGATGTACCTATTTACTAAATGAGAAGTCAAGCTCAAGAGCCTTGAAAAGGTACCAGTCTCAGATTAATAAAGAAATAAAACTACGTTTATTATTAGTTAATGATTTCCTAATAATACACATTTCAAATTTTCTCTGCAAATATGAGATTAACATCATTTACTATGATGAAAGTTGACAGTGTAAGATAAATGCATCACTCAGGAAAGATCTGGAGGCCAAGAAGTCAGAAGAGCTTTATGAACATTCTGAGAAATTCAAACACACAGTTTGTTTACAGCTGCACATTTTTTAAAAGAATTAATATGATACCATCTTTTTCAGTCATGATATATTATCTTGCTCCATAGTTTCCTCTCCAGTAGAGCATCTACTCAATGTGTTCCAGGGCCCTGTCATACCTGAGGATGTGAAAACAGATACTACAGAGCCAGCTGGCAGCTACAGGCTTTTAACATAAAAGACCTCTTATTAGTTTGTAGGAATTGAGTGAAAGAACTTCTTTCTCCACACAAAACCTGTTCCTGTCTCCAAGGTCAGCACAACTTGTTTAGTCTCCCAACTCCACCACCCAAAAAACCCATATGTAAAATTTAAGCATTAAACTAGTGTCCTGTCATATTTCCTTAGTAAAACGAGTTAATTGAATTAATCTGCTACTATAGTGAGGAAGTGAATTTTTCCTTGTCTGATCTAAAAGAACCAGTCACTCTGCAGTAAGTGCACACAGCCTATTTCTCTGATACTACCATTGGAGCCCTAATTCACATGAATTAATGACAAACACTAATGAAAGGAAGGAAGGAAGGAAGTAGAACAATTCACTTGTTAAAATGGATATAGTTGCTACTCAGTTTCAGATAACTCTATGTGCTTGATTGCAATTCGGGCTGTTCCTTATAATAAAAGATTTTAAGGTCTGTAACATCTCAGCCCTGTATCCTAGGGCTGGCTTCTCCAAACTTTTCTCTTGTTTAATTTCTGGTCATAAGGAACACCTAATGCACACTGACAGTATACCTAAGCTATATATACACTTTCATATAATTTATGAACCTTCCACAAGTATATAAAAACTGCCACACCAGATCAGACGGAGCTTAGCAAAAGATGAAAGGAAGCAAAGACACTCATTGTCATTTTGGCATGACAACAGCAGAAGATGACTTTCACATTCCTTATAAAACAGAGAAGTGAAGAATAAAGGTAAGCAATTTGTTCAGGACAAGATAAGTTATGATTTTTGGGTTTTCATTAGGTCTCAGAAAAATAATAGAGAATAAATGTTTTTCTTTCATTCATTCTAGTGCAGAAAAACACATATATTTGTGGGATACCACTTCATTTCTGCTGTCATTGTAAAAAATATTTTTAGTCACTCTTAACAACTACACTAGCTAACCTGCAGAGTACAAATGAGAAAACTTCCTGACACAGTTTTTAAAAATATACACTCAATCTCTTGCAAGAAGCATGGCAGAATGCTTAAGGAATCCAGGAGAAAAGCTTTTAAAGTATTACTAATGGGTTTTTCCATATGCTGCAGCCTCACTTTTCTGTGGGTGATATGTCTGAACTGCAGATAAACTGAATCATTGCTACTGAGAATATACAACTGCTGTCTGATGCAGGCCAGCATGGGTTCAAAAGGATTTATTAGCAAGACATTCCCTGTGTATATGTCACCTCAAAAATCTGGGGTCTGGCTTGGAAGCAGCTCAGCACTCATTAGTAAGTCTGACAAGTATCGGACAGCCCCACGCAGAGCAGGTTCAGGGTTCTCAGCAGTCAGCAGTCAGAACTGGGAGAGCTGGAAAGCATAATACCCACACGCTGCACAGCCCTTGACAGAGAAATTTGGCTCTACAAGTATAATTTTTTATAACTTAGCAGTGATTCTTCTACACTGAGTATGGATGTCCAGAGATGTGCGTTTGCACCACAGGCCTCAGAATACCAAAGTCTCTTTGTTACCCTGGAACAGATCACACAGAATCACAGAATCAACCAGGATAGAAAAGAGCTCTGAGATCATCGAGTCCAACCCATAACCCAACACCACTCTGTCAACTAGACCATGGCACTAAGTGCCACATCCAGTCTCTTCTTAAATACCTCCAGAGACGGTGACTCCACCACCTCCCTGGGCAGCACATTCCATTGTCTGATCACTCTCTCTGTAAAGAATTTCTTTCTAATGTCTAACCTCGCAAGACTGTGCCCTCCTGTCATACTGCTGGTTGCCGGGGAGAAGAGATCAACCCCCACCTGGCTACAACCTCCTTTCAGGTAGTTGTAGAGAATGATAAGGTCTCCCCTGAGCCTCCTCCAGGCTAAACAACCCCAGCTCCCTCAGCCGCTCCTCATAGGGCCTGTGCTCAAGTTCTTTCACCATCCTCATTGTCCTTCTTTGGACACTCTCCAGCACCTCAATATTCTTCCTAAACTGAGAGGCCCAGAACTGGACACAATACTCAAGGTGCGGCCTATCTAGTGCTGAGTACAGGGGCAGAATCCCTGACCTGGACCTGTTGGCCACACTGTTCCTGATACAGGCCAGGATGCCAATGGCCTTCTTGGCCACCTGGGCACACTGCTGGCTCATGTTCAGCTTCTTGTTGATTAGAACCTCCAGGTCCCTCTCCACCTGGTTGTTCTCCAGTCACTGTCCCCAGCCTGTAGTGCTGCAGGGGGTTGTTGTGGCCAAAGTGAAGGACCCTGCACTTGTTCTTGTTAAACATCATACCATTGGATTAAGCCCATTAATCCAGTCTGTCCAGGTCCCTCTGCAGAGCCCTCCTACTCTCCAGCAGATTTACACTCCCCCCCAACTTGGTGTCATCTGCAAATTTGCTAATGGTACACTCAATTCCCTCGTCCAGATCTTCAATAAAGATATTAAACAGGACTAGGCCCAACACTGATCCCTGGGGGACACCACTAGTGACTGGCTATCAACTGGATGCAGGACTGTTCACCACCACTCTCTGGGCCTGGCCGTCCAACCAGTTCCTAACCCAGCACAGGGTGCCCCTGTCCGAGCCGTGGGCTGCCAGTTTTTCAGGAGAATGCTGTGGAAGACGATGTCAAAGGCTTTGCTGAAGTCCAGGTAGACCACTTCCACAGCCTTTCCCTCATCCACCAGGCAGGTCAGCTGGTCATAAAAGGAGATCAGGTTGGTCAGGACCTGCGCTTCAACCTGTGTTGGTTGGATCTGATCCCCCATCCATCCTGTAGGTGCCATGTGATCGCACTTAGGATGATCTGCTCCATAACCTTGCCAGGCTCTGAGGCCAGACTGACAGGTCTGTAGTTTTCTGGGTCTTCCTTTCAGCCCTTCTTGTGGATGGGTGTCACATCAGCCAGCTTCCAGTCATCTGGGACCTCCCCAGTGAGCCAGGACTGGTGATAAATGATAGAGCTTGGCTTGGCAAGCTTTTCCATCAGTTTCCTCATCACCCTAGGATGGATCCCATCTGGTCCCATAGACTTGTGAGGATCCAAGTGGCTCAGGAGGTCAGTAACTTCTTCCTCCTGGATAACAAGGGGGCTATTCAGCTCCCCTTCACTGTCTACCAGCCCAGGAAGCCAGTTATCCTGAGGACAATCTGTCTTATTGAAAACTGAGACAAAGAAGGTGTTAAGTACTTCAGCCTTATCCTCAGCTTTGGTAACTATGTTCCCCTCTGTGTCCAACAAAGAATGGAGGTTTTCCTTGCCCCTCCTTTTGCTATTGATGTATTTATAAAAACACTTTTTGTTAACAGAAGTGCCTAGATTAAGTTCAAATTGTGCTTTTGCCTCTCTAGTTTTCTTTCTACATGACCTAACTACATTCCTAAATGCTTCATGAGTTGCCTGCCCTTTTTTCCAAAGGCAACAGATTCTCTTTTTTTCCCTAATTTCCTGCAAAATCTCCCTGTTCAGCCAGGCCTCCGACCACCACATCTCCCACCAGCCCTTCTCTGTTTGTAAACAGCAGGTTTAATGGCACCCCAGCCCTGGTAGGTTCATTTATCAGCTGCAACAGGAAATTATCCTCCATACACTCTAGGAATCTCCTGACTGCCTCTTCTCTGCTGTGTTGAGTTTCCAGCAGACAGCCGGCAGGTTAAAGTCACCCACAAGGACAAGGGCTGGTGATTTTGAAACCTCTACCAGCTGCTTGTAGAGTAATTCATCACCCTCTTCATCCTGGCTGGGTGGTCTATAACAGGCCTTGTTGGCCTTCCCCCTGATTCTGACCCATAAGCACTTTACCTTATCATCACTGACCTCAAGTTCTAGAGACCCAAGAGTCTCTCTAACGTACAGAGCCACCCCTCCACCTCTCCTACCTCACCTATCCCTTCTGAAGAGCCTGTAGCCATCCATGGCAGCACTCCAGTCATGCGAGTCATCCCATCACATTTCCATGATGGCAACTACATCATAGCTTTC
The DNA here is from genome assembly GCF_001604755.1 of Lepidothrix coronata. NCBI lineage: Eukaryota > Metazoa > Chordata > Aves > Passeriformes > Pipridae > Lepidothrix > Lepidothrix coronata. Next base: position 3,263,207 of record NW_016690225.1, read on the forward strand.
CTTCTGCACAATGGTTTCCAGCTCCACTTGCTTGTTTCCCAAACTGTGTGAATTAGTGTACATGCACTTCAGCTGGGCTGCTGATATCACTCCTAACCCTGGCTTTCCTCCCTTAGGTTCTTCTCTGGAGAGCCTAATTTCAACCCCTTCCCCCTTCAAACCTAGTTTACAGACCTCTTGATCAGCCCTGCTAACTAACCCCTGCTGGGGTTCTTTTCCTCTTGCTAGAGAGATGAAGCCAATCTGACTCTAGTGGGCTAAGTACCACAAATTTTGCCCCATGATCAAAAAAACCAAAATTCCGCTGGTGGCACCAATCCTTTGGCCACCTATTGATAAAACGGGTTTTCCTACTCCTCACTCCATTCATCCCTGCTACCGCAGGAGTTGAGGCGAACACCACCTGTGCTCCTGTCCCATCAACTAATTGATCCGAAGCCTTAAAGTTCTTTTTAATTGCCCTGGTACCTATTTTATTGATCTCATCACTGCCAACATGTACTACCAAGAGTGGGTAATAATCAGAGGGTCAAACTAGGTCACGGAGTCTCCTGCTAATATCCCTCACTCTGGCCCCAGGAAGGCAGAAGGGAATCACCAACTGCAACCAACCTTCTTTTTTTCTTAATAGCTGAAGTTGTGATCTGTCTAATAGGGTGCAACCGGGAGACCCTCCATACAGATCTTTTTCTTGAGTGTCATCTGCCTGACTCTCTGAGTCCAGGGCCTCATATCTATTTGCTAAGGGCACCTGGGGAGGTGATGGGGGCCGGGAGGGGATTCTTTTACCTCTCTGACCAGGCACCTGTTTCCATTCCCCCCTATCTACTTGGTCTGTGCCATCTGCCTGATGGTAAGAGGGGCAGGGCTTCACCATCTCTTGCTGAAGTTCTTTTGGGGTGGAAAGGGTGCGACTCCACTAGTCTATTTCCCTTTCACTTTCCCTAATACTCCTTAGCCTCTCTACTTCTTCCTTAAGCTCTGCCACTAAACACAACAAATTATTTACCCGATCCCACCATATGCAGCTGTCTTTCACGTGCTCCCTGGTACTAACACCAGGCTCAGACACTCCTTACAGCCAGTGACCTGGACAGCTGCGTCCTTCTTAGGGGGGGGGGTGTCTTTCAGGGTTAGAACACTCCTGCTGAAAGCACCAGCAATGGTTTTTGAGCGTTTGGAAACCATTGCTGGTCCAGTTGAGCTGGAGAGAGAAAAGAAAAAAGACAAACCAAAACAAAAAAATCAACCACTAAACAAAACCATGGACACCTACCACACAACCCACCAGCAAGAGCCAGAAGAGTGGCTGTGCCCTTTCTGCTCACCCTGCCTGTGCAAACTGCCCTGCAAACTGCTGTGCCACGCCCTCACTCATGTGCCACATCCCTGTTTGCCTGCTCCTGTTCGCTGCATTCCGGCTTGCCGCACTCCCTAGAGATTCTTTAAATCACCTGCAAGTGGGCCTGGCAATGCTCCTTGCTCGCCTGGTTGGCTCCCAAGAGTAGCCAAGCCTGGGTCCAAATGCAAGTTCCCTTTCCGAAGTGCTACCTTTGAACATGACAAGTTGACACGTAAGGGTAACCTGGAGTGCACTGAGAGCAGTGCTAATATATTTTTGCAGAACAAACTCGGCTGAACTATGTGAAGTTATTCAGCTGCATTTAGACAGTAAACTCCAGTGTTTCTGTGAAGGTAGTGACACCTGACATGCACAAACTCAATGCTCAAGCTGATCCAATATTCCTGCAAACTCAGATGTATATAATTATAAGAGATAAAAGTTTTGGAAAACAATATATAGAAGTTGTCTTAGATAAAACTGAGCAAAGGAATTACTTATATTAGAAAAGGATTGTTATCTGCTAAAAAAATAGATAATGCATTGCAACAATAAAGACATACCATTTTCAAAGCCAGAGCTACTTCTTTATTAATTTTTATCAAAATTTGTCCCCTTACAGGACACTTATGAGTGATGATTGGGCTGTATTATGTAATGGATAGATTTCTTATAAAGAACACAGCTTCACAGTGTTGGTAAATACATCTTATTTGATTGTTTTGTTTCAACTAGTATATGCTGATCACAGGATGACAGCATATACAGTGGATTGATATCTTACTCTGTACTTCCCAATCTAGTGCCCATATGCTTGACAGTTAAAATACCTACGTCTTAAACAGAAAAAACAGGATTTTCAGATTAAAGATTATAAGTAAAAAACTAACCTAATTTCCACTATATGCCATTGAAAACAATATTCTTATAAGGTAAAAGCTAATAATGCATTGTAGGATTTGTTATGTCTTCTGCAGAGGTACAAGTATTTATCTCTTTCCATTAATTAATAGCAAAAAATGAAGAGAAAAAATAAGATAAAATAAATATTAATTTGTGCTAAATTAAGAATGCATTGTAATTAAATATTCATTAATTAAATTAATGTATAAAATTCAAATAAATATACATTGTAAATTATAACGGTGTTTCCAGTTAAGTGAAATTTGCATGAACAGATTTACTTGTGAAGCCAAGAAGGAGGAATATGTGAAGCTGCAGTTGAAGGTAACAGTAACAGTTTGACTACCTAGATTTATTATTTGTCTTCTATTTTGTTGGTTAGATTGTTTCGCCATTATATAGCTGCAGAGTGTATATAAACGTAGGCTAAAACAGCATTTATTAAAGTACAATAGCTACCTAACAGTAGACACCTAAAATTCACTTTTATTTCCTTTTTTAGTTACAGATTTATTGTCAGAATGGCTGTTATCTCAACTACAATCCTATGAAGCAATGGTGTAAATGTTAGATTGGATGCATAGAATAGTGTCTCCATGTTTCCAAGACCTGTTAGTCTGGAGAGAGAAACAATGAGATAGAAAAGCACTAATACACTTAAATCCAGGAGGTTTTTGCCTCTGTATGTAAGCAAAAGGAGAAAAAGGGCCACAAATTTCTCATCATATATCCAGCGTTTGACCAAGTTATGCACTTATTGTTCTGAAGCACCTGGAAATTGCAAAATTTGTGACCCATCATAAGAAAATTTGTGACCCAGCGTCTTACAGCAAAGGCACTCCCCTCCACCTTCCTCAACAATTTGCTCATATTGATAAACTGGAAAATCTTCTCCTGACCTTCAAACTTGCAACCTCCAAACTCCAAAGATAAGTCATGTTACAAATGAGCTGCCATTGCAAGCTCTTTCTTCTACATCATTATCTCTACTTTTCTGCCATCATCTGCTAGAGCAAGGGAATACTTACATAGATTTCTATATCTGTGTATCTGTGACTATAGTTACTGTAGTATATGGATATCTCTTAAGCTCATTGACCAAGTAAATACACTGAAATAAATAGAAATTAAAGTGCATGGCCATAGTAATATATGAACACATGCACACAGCACTGGATTTCCAAGAGGAATGGTTGAGTCCAGGAACCAACTAATATAAATGTTGACCTTGACAGTCTGATTAAAGGGATTACCAGACAATTACCTGGGCAAGCAATGGATTACCAGACAATTTGCTGGGCAAGCAATGGGCTGAACCTGCTTTGTATTAGATCATCTCATAAACCATGATAAGATGAAGCTTATTATTTTAAAATAATCTGTAATTATCTTTGCTGACAAAATGGCGGATGAGTTATAAAATAGAAGTAGTAATAAGAACTGGATGCATATTTATTCATTTTAGAAGTCACAGACCAACTACTATATCACTTAAAATAAATCTTTCATATTAACTTTTAAAGGAAGTATGTGCCAATAATTGCATCTTTCAGTACGTAAGCCCTTCTTTCTTAACTCAGACTTTGGCATTTAATCAAAGTAGAATGATTTTCAAGATTATGAGTTTCTTTAAATTATCACCTTAATCTTAGTTCTAGCCAATTGCACTTGAAATGTTTAAACCTACCAGAAAAAAAGCCATCTGAAAACTATTTTTTTCTTACCAACGGTAAAAGTTTTCAAACTCTATATTCAAGCTTTCAATTATATGGCTTCAGAGCCAAATTTAAAAAAAAATCAAAACAAACAAAACGAGATGCAAATCATGATATTTCCATTAAATATTTAAACATAGATATACTGTCTTCCACAAACACTGTGTTAACCTGACATTTTGGGGTTCTTTCTTCCCAAAGTATAAAGTACATGTTGTTCATAAGCCCTGTTTTTATGTAATATCAAAAATATGTATTTTCATAGCAGACACTTCCACTGTATATAATATATTGCCACTTAGGAGTTGAGTAGTTACGGTTCCATTAATTAATTTCCTATGTTCATGCATGTATCATATTATTTCATTTCTATATTAAAGCTATTAATTTTATGACATCCCCAAAATTCTTTGGGGACTACATCTTAAGCTTAGAAATTTTTAACATCATTTTTTGCTTTATTTTAAATATTTGAAGCATATTTACTTTTTTATATCATGTTGCCACTTTTACTTTCCCAAAAGCAAGAGATGAAAGACACGATATTTTTGACTAAATAAATTGAACTTTAAGCAGCAAATCAACAGCATTGTAATACAAAAACACAGGCATGAGTTTTGAATTTCAATTTTCCCATGAGACAGGAGGTTTGCCCTATTTAGTTTGTCATCTTTGATTACAGGATGGGAGCTTTTTTATGCTTGGATGAAGTTTTTTCATATGACAATACCCAAGGTTAATTTCTTTATGGATAGTAGACAAGATTTTGCCTACAGTATCACATAAAAGTCTGACATTAAATATTTAATCATGTTAATCAAACAACATTTAAATTGTAGTTAAATGCATCTTTTTGATGCTTTACTTACTGAATTAGTTACAGAATATTAAGTGTTCTGAAAAATATCTGGATATATTCTGGAAGACAAAATAGAACCCAAAAAATACAGGATTTTTCAGGTATGGGTTTTTTTTATTATTATTATTATTTACATTATATTTGTGTAAAGTGAGTTTAAATTCCAGCTACATACTGTCAACTGCTAATTAAAGTTTCATTCAGTTACAGTACTTCTTTATCAGGTGCGACAGCTCAAAACCTACAGCATGTTAAACTTTAAGAGCTCACACAGGGACCTTACACTTTACTGTTTCACTATTTCAATAAAAATAAGTTACTTTAATTAAATACCATGGCAATCGCCTTTGTGAATCAAGAAACCTTCAGAGGTCCTCCCATCCCAAAGACCTTCCCTCAGGTTTTAGCTACTTCCTTGAAGCTCCCTCCTTGTTCTCTTCTCAGTCTCCCACCCTCCCCATCCCTTCTTTCTTCCACAATGACAATAGCAACCACTGTTAGCAAGCCTGAAACTTAGTTGCTTTTGGTGTGTGTTGTTTTTATAGGGCCATCCAAAACTGAACTCCTTCTCTTTGTGCCTGTGTCACAGTTGTATTTGTTAATATTTATTTTCCATTAAGATGCTATATGTTTTATACTATTGATTCCAGCAGTATTTTTCAAGAACATGTTCTTGAAGCTGCCAAATAAAATCACGTGACTTTCTACCTCCTTTGATCTTCTCCACATTAAAAGCAAATATCAACAGCTTAATAAGGAAAATTCAGCTTCACTATTTTTACAGCCACATTTTTCTTGGGACCCAAATCAAATTATGTACACACTTTATCTGCACCGACTCCAGTGAATCCCACAGAATTCAGAACAAGAGCTAATGTACAGGCACTGCCCATGTCTACAGCAAACCTTATCACTGGCTATTGCATATCTAAGTCCCTTCAATATTTTTCATGTGTTTATATAAATTTAAAACAAAAAATCAAAAAAAACCACTGAAAATGAAGGAAGACAAACTTCTGAATCCTTTGTTTTGCCAACAGTTCCCATATTTCACAATATACACAGGGCCCTTACCCATGGTTTCTGACTCACATATTTGGATTATTTTAAGGGTGCATTGAATTCTGTACCATGTCAATGAGAGTTCTGGATGCAAATACAATGTCAGAGACCACTACAGGCGGACAGAGAAAATTTTATCATGCAGATGCAGGTATTCCTGCAGTGTTATATTCCAGAATTGGAATGCACTTCTTGTGTACATACATTTCACAGTCACTCTACTGAAAACAAATAAATAAATAAATGCATAGTGAAACAAAAGTGTACGAAGATTATTAATTTTATTTATTTTTCTCTTTGCCTCCATTTCTTTTATTTTATTAATTCAATGTTGTGGTCCAAATTGTAACAAGGTATGTAAGTAGCTAGGCAATTAAACCTTATAAACTTTCAAGTAACTAAGTAAGTATTATTTGATGTGAATAAATGGGAAAAATTATACTATATTCTTGGGAAAAGATTAGGTTTCAGAATTTTTCCACATATTTCGTGACCTTCACTAAGCAAAGAAAGGTGCAGATAAAGATGAAGTTTAGTTAGATATCAAAATTTCTTTTAAATTTTAGGCGTTAAGTAAGAGTTTTTCCTAAATTTATGCTGGCACAATCTCTTTCTTATTCCTTGCTTACACCATTGATTAGTCAGAGAATTTAAGCAGTTGCTTTAGAAGAAATGTTTCACCAGCTAGGTGGATGCTAATGAAGGATGAACTGAATCTTTTCCCAGCATTTACTGTAAGTATTCCAGGCTCCTCAGTTTCATATAAATTTTCCCTATATTGTCCAAATATATTGTTTATTTCTTTAGAAAAGACAGTCCTAGCCAGTCCTTCTATTGAAGCTAGCACATAGATAAGCTTGTAATCTAGACATAAGAAGACATCAAGGTAGAAAAAAAATACAGACTATTAAAAAACAAAAATCACAGAGCCCACACATACCTAGCACAGCTTTATTTTTTTTGACCTCAGGCTACCTTTGCTTTTAATAGTGTATGTGTAATAACAAAGGTCTTTAGTTTCTTTTCTGCTTTGAATTTTGCCTTTTAAACATCTGCCTGTACTGCATGGAATACTTAAAACATTCCGACTGCTGGCTGGATGAAAAACACACTTCTTCCTTTGTTTGTGCCATTCTGGAGTCCAAAAGCTGGTTTCCATGACTTCAGTGCTTCTCTCATTCCTATATTCCTGTTATAGCTAGTGATAAACTTTACATTGATTTCAGAGATAGATTTCAGCCAAAATTGTACACTTTTAAGAATGCCACTCTGGCTGCTTGAAGACATTAACTGGAATTTATTTACACAGTTTCTTTAGAGATGTGAGGATTCTACTCTAAATTTGATAGGTTAGGCTAGTTGCTGAATAACAGTCAAATACATCTAACAATATCCAACAAGATATACAAGGCAGAGAGGTTGGACATTTCTTTTGAAAACAAATTATTTTTTGTTACCATTTTTTTTCTATTACTGAGTTTGCAGAGGGAAAGTAAAAGTATAGAGACATTTAAAACATCTACTGGTGGGGTTTTTTGGGTTTGGGTTTTTTTTTGTTTGGGTTTTTTTGTGTCTTTGCTTTGTTTGTTTGTTTTGGGCATTTTTTGAAGAATTTTTACTGTAAGAATCATTCCAAGGTTATGGAAATTCAGTGAACTTACGTATAGGAATGCAAGAAATTTACCTCAAAAATATAATGATTCAACTTTGATTAAATTACAGAAATTATATTATAGAGACCAGAAAAAAAAAAAACATAATAGCAGTTTCAAATGGGGTGTAATTGACAGTCTGAGGTGTTCTGGGCTAACCTGTAAGAATACAACAGAAAGATTTAGGGAGCAACAGTGCACACCACCAGTCAAGCAGTAGAGTAATATGAGGGTAGAAATAAAGATTTTAAAACCAAAAGACTGCAGAAGTTAAGCTGACTACTTGCCTAATCTCAAGGTCATCTATCCCGGTCTTGTCTCCATGAGATTGTTATTTACTTCAAAAGCCATAATTTTGAACTGTTCTCAGCACAACTTAGTATTGTACATGCTCCTGGGGAGGCTTAGATTTCTAGTCTGATGGCAGTTAGGCTTTATATAGTACTAGTCTTTTAACCTCAGACACCGGGATCATGGATTGCTTCAGTTTTTCAGGTAACATGAAGAATTTTTATCTAAAATGAGTGGAAAAAATATTCTGGACTAAGCAGTTCTGTTTGGACCTTGACAGCTTCACTAGTTCTGTGAATTCTCAGGCCAGTACTTGGAGAATTCTCCTTTCCTAAGTGATAACTGTTTCAGATTAAAGTGTTCCATGTGACAGGAGAGATGCATATGAAACAGAGGGTCACATGAATGTCACTGGCTACTAGTCTAGGTGCTCAATCAACTTACATGCTGCTTTCAGTACACTTTTCTGAAGGGAATGAAAAAATTGCCAGATTTAACAGAAAAACTGCTCATTCTTAGGATAAATAGGGCTCTTTTACATAGAAAAAGAATTTTTTGGAAAGGATATCTTTTTTCTAATGCTTACAGATTTGTTTTTTTGATTGTCTACCATAATTGAACATAGATAATCTGCACTTTGTTTACAGACTAATGTCCAAGCAAGAGTGCATTTTGAAGGCTTTCCTCATTTAGCTCTCAAATTCAGATACCTGAAAATTATTTTATCTTGAAATATAACAATCATGGGGGCCTTCACATAAGGCTAAGTCTCTGGATTGGTCTTTTCCTATGTAAAAAACTGTAGGTGTAGACAAGTCTTTGCACATATTTGCTTCACAAGTATTTGTGAACAGATGGTAAACCATTGGCATTGGTAGAGATCTGGACAGGCATTAATGACAAGGATAATAAAGTGGGTTTCTAAAGAAAATGTTAGCACTTAGCACTGAAAAGGTCCAGTGTTCTTGAGCATGACTAAAAATTATGGCAGAGGAAGTCTACTTTTCTCTAGAAGAAGGTAGTACAGTCTATTTTTATCTCAAAAAGATCTTACTTTCTCAAAAAAGCAACATATTTCTTCTTTCTTCAACCTGTAAAAGATTATAAGAGTGAACCAAAGAGTGGATGAATGGAAAGTGCTTCAATGGCATGTGGAACACCTTGCTGAGCTGATCATAAAGAATTATGCTATGGGTCTTCTGATCCTGAAATTTGTTTATTTTGCTAATGCCAAGCATTTGATTTGATTCTCCCTGTCATACTGAGGAAGTAACTTTCTGGTAGCTACGCTCTATTTTATATATATTAAACAAAGGGCACTAAAAGACAACAGTCTCCTTAAGTCTTCAGACTAAGAAATAGCAGAGCTAATCGCTCTATCCACCTACTTTTCCCGCTTTGCTTTTGAAATATCTAGGCTTTGATACATTATGTCACCATTTCATGCATGAACAGTCATAAGCTGTCAATGTATTCACCCTACACAGATCTTCCGAATGGAAAAACACTCAAAGATATCAGCATCAAAAAGCAGTAAAAACTCAGAACAAGAAAAAGTGGAGAAAGGAAACACAGAAACAAAGGGCTGCAGCTTTCTTGCTAAAGTTAAAAATAATTTTATATCATTAATTTATCGTTAAATTTTACATTTCATAGTTGTGCAGAGCAGAGGAGTTTTAAATATCTTTTTGAGAAATGGGACTGGAACTTTAAAAGAAAAGGAAAAATACATACAGACAAAAATAAAATGTCTTCACAGAACAGCATTTCAATTTCTGTTGTTAAGGCTTTTATATTCTCTTAAGAAAACAACTGAATTGAGAATAACTTAGCAAAAAGAAACAGAAATTATTCATAACAATGGTAGCAGCAAACAACTAAAGCAGTGAAAAGTACAAAGCAAAGAACATGTCATGGCATTTAATGAAGAATATTATTGCTTTGCTGTAACAGAGGACATTTTCTGGTACGGAGATGCAAGAGAGTTTAGTTTAATTCCACAGGCCATTTGCAAACAATTTTCCTTGAAACTCTTTCTATTAACTTCCTCAACAGGGAATACAAAACACTACTGTCTGCTAATACTGCTTTTCATTTGTCCACTTAATATTACTTACTGTTTACAAGACAAGCCGTTGCTTGTGCAGTCAGTTTTAAGTACAATTTAAAAGAGAAAGCTCTGCAGAATTCAAAATACTAATAGCTATGGGAAGCTGTGTCGATTCTGCAAAGAGATATGTGCAATAAGCTGAGGTTTGCAACAACTTTGATTCCTAACAAAGCGTCAAAAACTTCCCAAGACACTTAAGCTCAAATAAACATTTGAGTTGGTAGGTACAATAAAATAAGCATCCTACACAAGCTATAGCACACTTGCATAAGGCTTCTAGGAATGAATTATAATCTAGGGAACCCGTTATGAGTAACTGTCTTTAAGCATAAGGTTATATTTAGCTGAATACATGCAGGAAACTGATGTGCATCTGTTTTCAACTTAAACTAGTTCCACTTTGCAGAAGTTAATTAACTTTTCTTTTACACTAGATACTAAAAGTCCCATTTTTATCACCACTGAACTTCAGCTACACCTGCATAAATTGTGAATGCATTCACCCTACACACTCCACATTATGCAATTGATTTGCAGTCCTGCTTGTTCTGACAGAACGACTTTTTTTTTCAATTTCCATTTGTGGCTTCGCATTGGAAGAAGAGAGTTTAATTGCAATATTTTTGCCAGTCCTGTTCTTCACTAAAGATTCCTACAAATCTGACCCCAGAGAGATTCACAGAAAACAGTAACCCCATGTGACCAAACAAGGCATCTTTGCATTACCAAGGAATGTTTGGTTTTTATAACTGAACAACTTGAATGTCATCCATCTCGAGCCTCAGCCATCAGCCTTCCATCACTGAGTCACACCCTCTAACTGCAGTTCACTTTAAATTTGCTTTCCCTGAAATACACAGCTTTTCATGAGGCTGCAGAATGTCACACTTTTACTAAACATTATTGCAGTCAGTCCATTTATGAAACGCAAGTGAAATGCTGTTGGGCTCTGAATATCCCCCTCCCCACAAAGCAAACAACCCCATGGAGGGATGCTCATGAGTGCTACTTTTACTCCTCCATCAGGCTCTAATGACTAATGTATGGGATTTTTCAAAGATATAACGTTGTAATAAAAAGTAAAAATTAAATCTTATTATTTTTATCTTTGTATTGTGGCTCCATCTATAATAGATTTCAGTAAGTTAATATTTGGTCAAGTGTACATATGGGAATAAAAGCTAGCCTTTTAAACTGCAAGTTTTTGTTCCAAAAAAATCCTAACAGTTGGGCTTTCACTACCTTTACATTCATGAAGAGTGCTTTCTTCTCTAAATATCTAAATTTCACCAGAATTGTTTGTCCCTTGTGAACAGCTACTTGAGTCATTCGAGTCAGACCAGGTCCAGAAATGTACTTTAAGTGCCCAATTTACAAAACTTGGAAATTTTGGAAAATCCCATGTGCAGGTACTTTTTTAGGACCAAAAAAATTGTTACTATCAAAAAATGGCAAGTCGTGGATTATAAAGGGGGGAGGGGGGCATGAATGGAAAAAAGTTATCAAGAGCCTTTGAGAGGTTTATTATTACAGATTTAGCTGCCATCTGCCATGGACAGAGATATCACTGTGGTCAGTGCATTGAATTCTAAATTTTTTTTCATGACTGTTTATTTCAGATCAAAAATACTTTCAACTGTAAATGCTTTACTTCCATCTTTACTTGTCTTATAGCTTTTTCATGACTTTGCTGATGATGTCAATTATCTGTTCAGAGCAGAAAGTCTGATTTGGTGATGGTAAGAATAGCAGTATAGAAGTTAATTGTACAGAGAGAATAGGAATTAGAGAGAGAAAAGAAAATGAAAAACTTTGGGGATTTTGCCACAAATGATGTGATACATAACACTGAAAAGCAGCACCAGATGCACATAACAGTTGGAATATTTTGTTCTTCTACTGGAAGAAACACAACACAGATGTTTCTTATTTTATGAAAGTATATGAATGAGATACTGTCTTAGGATGACAGTAATAGCCTTCTGTGTCATTAGCAAAGTAGATTATTTAATTGTAGACCTACATACCCAAACAGTCTTTCCTTATATTTCTGAGTATCATATTGGTATGTACACGTAATTAATGAAAATAAATGCAGACATTTGCCATTCATAAAAGATATCCAAAAAAACAGAGGAATATGCCCAGTGAATCTCATACCCACTGACATCTAAGACTGATCATCACCTTTTTGAAAAGTTCTGACAAATGATCAGAAATACAGGAGAAATGTTTGGCTCAAACTGGGGTTATCAGAAGCACCATTCATCTACGAAAAGCAATGAGAAAGTCAGCAAAAAGAATACAATTATTACTTGAGCAGAGTTCTGTGAGCTATTACAGTGATGGAAAGGTAGACAGGAAAATCTCTGCTGCAACTACTTATTACATTCAGCAAAGGCTATGCACATTTTTCAGAAAATCAACAGGTTTTGGTGACAAAAAACAGCCAATCCAGTAACAAAGCACCTTTATCACCAATTTCTTCTCCCAAAAGAGAAACAAGCTGGCAAGGCTTTCCTACTGGCAAACCACCTGGGCCAAAAACAACAGTCTAATACTAACTTTGTCTTTATATCTTGGCTTCAGACAGACATAAAAATGAAGGATAACACTCACTGAAGCATAAGCACTTTTGAGATCAAAAAATATTAATCTGAAAAAAAAAAGTTTAAAATCGCCAATGAAAACTCACCATTCATCAAGAACAGAGTAGGAAAAACATTAATTTCTTTATCCATTAATTAAGAAAACCCACCTTTAACTGAACTACATTTTCAGACTTTCATACACAGGATTTTGTTTGCTTTGAAAGAGCTGAGTTATCAAAGCTTTTTTTTGTCCCAGATGGTGGTATTAGAACAGTATCTTCAAGCCCTGAAAAGAATGCAAGCTACAGAATTCATTATCATTGCACTTCAGTAGACAGCATGATAGATACTGAGAGCAAATGGGGTGCCAGTTTTCCCTACCATATGTTAGCATCTGATAGGCAAATCATGGTGCACCCTTCTCTGACAATTCTGAAATGCATTGTATGTTTCCTATGAAAAATATACCAAAACTTTACAACAGTTTTGAATCTGGTATTACACATCTGAATTGATGCTCAGTATTCAAACTTTTTTAATTCAGGACTATTAAAATGCATTGAGTTTAAAAGATTTATTTCAGACATGTAGTTCACACAACTAAGTGTACAAGATACAGTGGTTTAATGCCATATAGCAATATGTTATATTTGCTTAAGTGATTAGAAAGTGATTAGAAAGTCATAGAAGGATCCGATCGGGAAATTACAATCCTACTTCTCTTCTACACGGACACCATGCATCTTCTTTCAACCTAATTGAAAGATTACTGCATTTAAGACAAATTCAGACTGCGTTTAGCTCAAAATTTGCATACGTTAAATCTGAAAAAAAATCTGTATTCCTTAAGTATATCTGCTCTTCCTCTGCTCTGACATCTCTCACATCATAGTCTCTCTAATGACTGCCTCTCCCAGCAAGCTTTTCATACTTAAAATACTGACCCTTATTCTAGTGTGAAGGGATAAATAAGGCGTACTGAATTAAAAAGGAAAATAAATAAGTGCAAAGTCCTGGTTTTGGCCAGGATATATTTAATTTTCTTCAAAACAGCTCATGTAGTGCTGTGTTTTGGATTTGTGGTCAGAACAGTGTTGATAACACAGGACTGTTTTAGCTGCGCAGTGCTTACACAGAGTCAAGGCTGCCTATGTTGCTCATACTGCCCCTCCAGTGAGGAGGTTTAGGGTGCACAAGAACTTAGGACAGGACACAGCCAGGACAACTGACCCCAACTGACACAAGGGACATTCCATACCACGGTTCATGGACAGCAACAAAAGCTGGGGGGAAAAACACAGAAGAACATTTGGAGTTATGGTGCTTGCCTTCCCCAGTAACTGTTAAGCATGATAGAGCCCAGCTGTTCTTGCAATGGCTGAGCACCTGCCTGCCCAGGGAAACAGTGAATTAATTCCTGATTTTGCTTTGCTTGTGCAAATATCTTTTCCTTTACCCATTCAACTGTCTTTCAAGATAAAGAGTTTTTTTCACTTTCCCATTTTCAATTCTCCCCCTCTCCGACACAGGAGATGCTTAGCTTCCAACAGGGTTCAATGACAATGTGCAATATGTAAGGCTAACATAGAGAGGAGATACCCACTGAAATTGGACAAAAATAATACACCTGGGCATGGCTCAGTAACACCTGCTCCTACCAGTGGGCTTCATTACCTATTCTTTTTCCAAAGTTTTGCAGGGCAGGAACAGAGTTCACTGTTGTTGCCCATGTTCCCAGTGCTAAAGAACTGTAGAAGCTTCAAAGTCTGAGACACAGGAGGCTGCTCTCTGACACCTCTAGTTTCCACAGCCATGGCAGAAAAAAAACGGTGAAGAAACTTTGCTTGGCTTTATCTCCAGACACTAGCAAATGTACAGAAATGTAAAATTACTCAACTGAGTGTTGAAAAGGAAAAAGAGATGAAATGCTAAAAACTTTGAAATTGTTCTGATTATTTCCTTAAAAAGTTGAAGACAAATAATTTCACGACGTAACGGTGTTAAATTAAAAAACAACTTCTGAAAAAATTTCTTTAGATGTGCTGCAGACATCTGGGATCAAATTGTCTTTCCTTCATGTGAAATGTCAAGCTGAACAGAAATAAAGGAAGAGTTTTCCCATAAGCACAGTTTCTGACCATGGCATACTTTTCAGAACCTCGTTTGGAAGTAATAAGTAACTTGGTAGGTTTTTCCTTTTTTCCATCTATCATCGTTAAGATGCCACTGTTGATTTGATGTTATAAAGACAAGCAAAAAGGAATACAGAGACAGCACATAGCTTAACTAACAGCAGATATGTCGCAGCTTTGTGATACTAAGCACAGGGCTGCACATTGTAAAGCCACTCACATTTCTTTGCTCCTTCACAATTATCAAATTAAAATAGATTAGATTATCCAACATTAATTGAAAATGAAAGGATATAATATTCATATGAACTCCTCTGTCTAACAAAAATTCAGTCTAAGGTGTATGATTTCTGAGAAGTATGTGATGAACAGCCTTGTGTAGATGCTTTTTCTTATTTATATGTTTATTTTGAATTTCAGACATATCTCTTTCAAAAAAAGCTCAAGTTCAATGAACAGTGTTTGTAAACATTCTCTCAATCAGCTTCCACATTAGTGCCTTATTATCTTTGTAAAACAGACAAGAGGCATCCAGTCTGCTGGAAAATATGGACTCGTTTTTTCTAATTAAATTATTCTCCTACCTTATTTGCACATGGTAATCACGGTCTGTTTTCTTTTTAAAAATATTTTGTACTGATGTCTAGTAATTAACAGTAGTAGTTTCCAATCTTAACAATTCTCTTATTCTATGTGTGAGTGTTTTGAAAAATATGCAACATGCATACTAAAGAAAATAATTCACATATTATATATTATTAAAATACTGGAAATGGAAACATATAAATATACTCATGGTAGATAGAAGTTCTTGTATATAAAATCATAATTTACCTGTAAGTGCAACAGGTGAACAGTACTTTTTTGTTTAAGTACATTTAGCTGAAACAGTTTTAACAGCTGCTCAATATAAAGAGATAGTCAGAATTGGTTCAGAAGGCTACTGCTGCCAAACATAATCATGTCCAGATCACAATGATTCTTATATTTTTTCTCATACCTTTTTCACTGTATTAAAGTGTGATTGAGGCCAGGCAAAAGTGATGAGCACAGTTGTTCTCTGTTTATTAAATTATTTATTTTGCATTTACTCAGTCAGAACCTCGAGTACACTCAGGCATTGCCTGAATGCTGGCACATGTACCACCTGTACACAGTCCGGCCTCCTGCTGGACTGGGCTTGAGCTCCAAGACAAGGGCTCTCCAAGCCCTGGTGCCTGGGCTTGGCCTCCAGGTCTAGAGTGCACAGAGCCTGTTTTGAGTCCACTTCTAACGTGGCCTCTGTGTGCAGCCTGAACCTGGTTGGCAGCTCGTCTGGGGCTGTACACGGTTCCTTGTGCCTTGTCAATGAGGGCACAGCCTGCATTTTGGGCACCCTTGGCTCTCAACTCACCCACCTCCACAAAGCTGCTCCGTGACAATTTTTTGTCCTGAGGAATTACTTACCAATCCCGAAATAGCCAAATATTTTAAACGTTTTTGAAATGGGCAACATTTGCCTGAGAAGAGGATACATGGCCCTTCTTTCACCAATAGCTAGGACATCCACAGATATGGGGATCTCCTGTGTTTTGCTAAATCTTCTATATAATTTAAATAGTGAGATTTAATAGTCCCACATACACAGAGTCAAGGGAGTTACCATGATAATATTGTGTTACTACATTTATATACTTATTTTGCCTGCCAGTCTGTAGAAACCACCATAAACACAGAAATTCCTGAACTATACAAGCAGAAGTTCCTAAAGGAAGCTTTAGAAAAAAGTTTAAACTTGTTTAAACTTTCTGTAGAACAACAAAAAAAAAAATCAATAAAATATTTGAAAAAGAGGATGAAAAAGTACTTTATCTAGAATTCTGAAGAAATAAATCTCTCAGGAGAGTAAAGCTTCAAAACAAATGTAAAGCCAGAAGCAACTGACTAAATAACGGAATGGAGTAACTAAACATCTTTCTCTGGCTGGACAAGCACAATTAAACATGATCTTTCCAAAAAAAAAAAAAAAAGTTAGTATTCACTACCACATGGAGAGTAAACTGGTATTTTAGTTTTCAGTAGTATGAAAAAAAACTACTAAAGAAATTAGTTAATACTTCTTTCACGTAAGTTCTCCAATAAATCCTCATACCACTTATTTTCAATACATGCACTTCAATGGAAATATTTAAAGTTGCCAGTTTCCTGCTGATCAAGAACTACAAAAATGAAGGATAGAGTATGAATCAAAAAGCATTTACTGAAAAATATATTCATTTCTGAAAACTGGAATTTATTACTTTCAGTAATTTCTGTAGGTGTGTACCACAATTCAGAAATTTTCTGAAAAAAAAAGCTCCAGACCTCAATAAAAATATTGTTCTTCCACTCTTGATGATTACATAAGTAATTACAAATTACATAAGTAATTTGAGACTCACAGTACCGAAATATTCCCTGAAAATAAATTAATATATGGCCTACCCCATGAACGTACTTGAAAAACTGAAACAAAACAGATATACTAGATTTCTCAAAGCTTTAAAAACACCTTCCTCTCTTATAACACTCATGAGCTTCCAATATAATAGTCCTAAACCCTGAATATCATGTGAGCCAATGAGTCATTGGCCTGCTTTTGATGTTATTAATATCTTTAGAGCCTTAGTATGCTGTATATTCACAACATTCAATGATATGAAGTAAGGGAAGTATGTAAAAAATGAATTCTGTAAGTTTTTATATACTGGGAAAGCCTAGGATTTGGTGCCATTAGACTGAATACACCATTTACTTACCATGCATTATATTGTGACCAACCTAAAAAAACCTGCATATTGCTACCAATCTTGTGTAATGTTGCTCTGTCTGCCTTCTATAGCCAGAAGGCACATGGCACATCTCCTCCTAGAGCAAGTCTAAAAGAGTCAATAATTCAGAGTTTCATTAGCACAGAAATTATTTTCTCTCCATGGTGCAACTGTAATTCACTTATTTTATGTCCAAGAACAGTAAGATAAAAGATTGGAGACATTTTCCCTACATACTTGTCATTTTCATGTCTCCTAAGAGAAAGGTAAAGCCAAACCTCTTGAATTAGACACTTCATAATGTCAGCCACTACGTGAATTCTTAGTTGCTGGGTTCTCTCTTCCTCAGCATATAAGTATCTGCCTATTTTTATTTTCAGGGGCAGGCAGAGTCAAAAGATTTTTATCATGAAGGATAAGTTCATCCTCTTCTTTTCAACATGAATCAGAGCAGAAACCCTTCTTTGGCACTCAAAGCCAAGCCAGCTAAAAATATAACCCAGTCACCCAAATGCATCTCTACTTTCAAACCTACTTACCATAGAACTGAAACAAAGCTTTGCTTTGGCTTATAAATACAAACAGTATAGTAAAGAAAAAGGATGTCAGATATATTTATTGTAAGCTGTATGTAACTGCAAGGCAACAGCTAACACATGCTTAACACATCTCTCCTTAACTTAGATTAAAACTTCCTGGGGGCTAGGGGTAGGACATAATAGACCAGGAGATGCAGACCAACTCCTAGTATACTATTGTACTTGAGTAGCTAGCTGGCACTAGGCTGGGAAAGACCTCAAAGATCATCAAGNATTACACATCTGAATTGATGCTCAGTATTCAAACTTTTTTAATTCAGGACTATTAAAATGCATTGAGTTTAAAAGATTTATTTCAGACATGTAGTGTACAAGATACAGTGGTTTAATGCCATATAGCAATATGTTATATTTGCTTAAGTGATTAGAAACTAATTAGAAAGTCATAGAAGGATCCGATCGGGAAATTACAATCCTACTTCTCTTCTACACGGACACCATGCATCTTCTTTCAACCTAATTGAAAGATTACTGCATTTAAGACAAATTCAGACTGCGTTTAGCTCAAAATTTGCATACGTTAAATCTGAAAAAAAATCTGTATTCCTTAAGTATATCTGCTCTTCCTCTGCTCTGACATCTCTCACATCATAGTCTCTCTAATGACTGCCTCTCCCAGCAAGCTTTTCATACTTAAAATACTGACCCTTATTCTAGTGTGAAGGGATAAATAAGGCGTACTGAATTAAAAAGGAAAATAAATAAGTGCAAAGTCCTGGTTTTGGCCAGGATATATTTAATTTTCTTCAAAACAGCTCATGTAGTGCTGTGTTTTGGATTTGTGGCCAGAACAGTGTTGATAACACAGGACTGTTTTAGCTGCGCAGTGCTTACACAGAGTCAAGGCTGCCTATGTTGCTCATACTGCCCCTCCAGTGAGGAGGTTTAGGGTGCACAAGAACTTAGGACAGGACACAGCCAGGACAACTGACCCCAACTGACACAAGGGACATTCCATACCACGGTTCATGGACAGCAACAAAAGCTGGGGGGAAAAACACAGAAGAACATTTGGAGTTATGGTGCTTGCCTTCCCCAGTAACTGTTAAGCATGATAGAGCCCAGCTGTTCTTGCAATGGCTGAGCACCTGCCTGCCCAGGGAAACAGTGAATTAATTCCTGA
Organism: Lepidothrix coronata; assembly: GCF_001604755.1. Taxonomy (NCBI): domain Eukaryota; kingdom Metazoa; phylum Chordata; class Aves; order Passeriformes; family Pipridae; genus Lepidothrix; species Lepidothrix coronata. Next base: position 3,282,375 of record NW_016690225.1, read on the forward strand.
TTTTGCTTTGCTTGTGCAAATATCTTTTCCTTTACCCATTCAACTGTCTTTCAAGATAAAGAGTTTTTTTCACTTTCCCATTTTCAATTCTCCCCCTCTCCGACACAGGAGATGCTTAGCTTCCAACAGGGTTCAATGACAATGTGCAATATGTAAGGCTAACATAGAGAGGAGATACCCACTGAAATTGGACAAAAATAATACACCTGGGCATGGCTCAGTAACACCTGCTCCTACCAGTGGGCTTCATTACCTATTCTTTTTCCAAAGTTTTGCAGGGCAGGAACAGAGTTCACTGTTGTTGCCCATGTTCCCAGTGCTAAAGAACTGTAGAAGCTTCAAAGTCTGAGACACAGGAGGCTGCTCTCTGACACCTCTAGTTTCCACAGCCATGGCAGAAAAAAAACTGTGAAGAAACTTTGCTTGGCTTTATCTCCAGACACTAGCAAATGTACAGAAATGTAAAATTACTCAACTGAGTGTTGAAAAGGAAAAAGAGATGAAATGCTAAAAACTTTGAAATTGTTCTGATTATTTCCTTAAAAAGTTGAAGACAAATAATTTCACGACGTAACGGTGTTAAATTAAAAAACAACTTCTGAAAAAATTTCTTTAGATGTGCTGCAGACATCTGGGATCAAATTGTCTTTCCTTCATGTGAAATGTCAAGCTGAACAGAAATAAAGGAAGAGTTTTCCCATAAGCACAGTTTCTGACCATGGCATACTTTTCAGAACCTCGTTTGGAAGTAATAAGTAACTTGGTAGGTTTTTCCTTTTTTCCATCTATCATTGTTAAGATGCCACTGTTGATTTGATGTTATAAAGACAAGCAAAAAGGAATACAGAGACAGCACATAGCTTAACTAACAGCAGATATGTCGCAGCTTTGTGATACTAAGCACAGGGCTGCACATTGTAAAGCCACTCACATTTCTTTGCTCCTTCACAATTATCAAATTAAAATAGATTAGATTATCCAACATTAATTGAAAATGAAAGGATATAATATTCATATGAACTCCTCTGTCTAACAAAAATTCAGTCTAAGGTGTATGATTTCTGAGAAGTATGTGATGAACAGCCTTGTGTAGATGCTTTTTCTTATTTATATGTTTATTTTGAATTTCAGACATATCTCTTTCAAAAAAAGCTCAAGTTCAATGAACAGTGTTTGTAAACATTCTCTCAATCAGCTTCCACATTAGTGCCTTATTATCTTTGTAAAACAGACAAGAGGCATCCAGTCTGCTGGAAAATATGGACTCGTTTTTTCTAATTAAATTATTCTCCTACCTTATTTGCACATGGTAATCACGGTCTGTTTTCTTTTTAAAAATATTTTGTACTGATGTCTAGTAATTAACAGTAGTAGTTTCCAATCTTAACAATTCTCTTATTCTATGTGTGAGTGTTTTGAAAAATATGCAACATGCATACTAAAGAAAATAATTCACATATTATATATTATTAAAATACTGGAAATGGAAACATATAAATATACTCATGGTAGATAGAAGTTCTTGTATATAAAATCATAATTTACCTGTAAGTGCAACAGGTGAACAGTACTTTTTTGTTTAAGTACATTTAGCTGAAACAGTTTTAACAGCTGCTCAATATAAAGAGATAGTCAGAATTGGTTCAGAAGGCTACTGCTGCCAAACATAATCATGTCCAGATCACAATGATTCTTATATTTTTTCTCATACCTTTTTCACTGTATTAAAGTGTGATTGAGGCCAGGCAAAAGTGATGAGCACAGTTGTTCTCTGTTTATTAAATTATTTATTTTGCATTTACTCAGTCAGAACCTCGAGTACACTCAGGCATTGCCTGAATGCTGGCACATGTACCACCTGTACACAGTCCGGCCTCCTGCTGGACTGGGCTTGAGCTCCAAGACAAGGGCTCTCCAAGCCCTGGTGCCTGGGCTTGGCCTCCAGGTCTAGAGTGCACAGAGCCTGTTTTGAGTCCACTTCTAACGTGGCCTCTGTGTGCAGCCTGAACCTGGTTGGCAGCTCTTCTGGGGCTGTACACGGTTCCTTGTGCCTTGTCAATGAGGGCACAGCCTGCATTTTGGGCACCCTTGGCTCTCAACTCACCCACCTCCACAAAGCTGCTCCGTGACAATTTTTTGTCCTGAGGAATTACTTACCAATCCCGAAATAGCCAAATATTTTAAACGTTTTTGAAATGGGCAACATTTGCCTGAGAAGAGGATACATGGCCCTTCTTTCACCAATAGCTAGGACATCCACAGATATGGGGATCTCCTGTGTTTTGCTAAATCTTCTATATAATTTAAATAGTGAGATTTAATAGTCCCACATACACAGAGTCAAGGGAGTTACCATGATAATATTGTGTTACTACATTTATATACTTATTTTGCCTGCCAGTCTGTAGAAACCACCATAAACACAGAAATTCCTGAACTATACAAGCAGAAGTTCCTAAAGGAAGCTTTAGAAAAAAGTTTAAACTTGTTTAAACTTTCTGTAGAACAACAAAAAAAAAAATCAATAAAATATTTGAAAAAGAGGATGAAAAAGTACTTTATCTAGAATTCTGAAGAAATAAATCTCTCAGGAGAGTAAAGCTTCAAAACAAATGTAAAGCCAGAAGCAACTGACTAAATAACGGAATGGAGTAACTAAACATCTTTCTCTGGCTGGACAAGCACAATTAAACATGATCTTTCCAAAAAAAAAAAAAAAAGTTAGTATTCACTACCACATGGAGAGTAAACTGGTATTTTAGTTTTCAGTAGTATGAAAAAAAACTACTAAAGAAATTAGTTAATACTTCTTTCACGTAAGTTCTCCAATAAATCCTCATACCACTTATTTTCAATACATGCACTTCAATGGAAATATTTAAAGTTGCCAGTTTCCTGCTGATCAAGAACTACAAAAATGAAGGATAGAGTATGAATCAAAAAGCATTTACTGAAAAATATATTCATTTCTGAAAACTGGAATTTATTACTTTCAGTAATTTCTGTAGGTGTGTACCACAATTCAGAAATTTTCTGAAAAAAAAAGCTCCAGACCTCAATAAAAATATTGTTCTTCCACTCTTGATGATTACATAAGTAATTACAAATTACATAAGTAATTTGAGACTCACAGTACCGAAATATTCCCTGAAAATAAATTAATATATGGCCTACCCCATGAACGTACTTGAAAAACTGAAACAAAACAGATATACTAGATTTCTCAAAGCTTTAAAAACACCTTCCTCTCTTATAACACTCATGAGCTTCCAATATAATAGTCCTAAACCCTGAATATCATGTGAGCCAATGAGTCATTGGCCTGCTTTTGATGTTATTAATATCTTTAGAGCCTTAGTATGCTGTATATTCACAACATTCAATGATATGAAGTAAGGGAAGTATGTAAAAAATGAATTCTGTAAGTTTTTATATACTGGGAAAGCCTAGGATTTGGTGCCATTAGACTGAATACACCATTTACTTACCATGCATTATATTGTGACCAACCTAAAAAAACCTGCATATTGCTACCAATCTTGTGTAATGTTGCTCTGTCTGCCTTCTATAGCCAGAAGGCACATGGCACATCTCCTCCTAGAGCAAGTCTAAAAGAGTCAATAATTCAGAGTTTCATTAGCACAGAAATTATTTTCTCTCCATGGTGCAACTGTAATTCACTTATTTTATGTCCAAGAACAGTAAGATAAAAGATTGGAGACATTTTCCCTACATACTTGTCATTTTCATGTCTCCTAAGAGAAAGGTAAAGCCAAACCTCTTGAATTAGACACTTCATAATGTCAGCCACTACGTGAATTCTTAGTTGCTGGGTTCTCTCTTCCTCAGCATATAAGTATCTGCCTATTTTTATTTTCAGGGGCAGGCAGAGTCAAAAGATTTTTATCATGAAGGATAAGTTCATCCTCTTCTTTTCAACATGAATCAGAGCAGAAACCCTTCTTTGGCACTCAAAGCCAAGCCAGCTAAAAATATAACCCAGTCACCCAAATGCATCTCTACTTTCAAACCTACTTACCATAGAACTGAAACAAAGCTTTGCTTTGGCTTATAAATACAAACAGTATAGTAAAGAAAAAGGATGTCAGATATATTTATTGTAAGCTGTATGTAACTGCAAGGCAACAGCTAACACATGCTTAACACATCTCTCCTTAACTTAGATTAAAACTTCCTGGGGGCTAGGGGTAGGACATAATAGACCAGGAGATGCAGACCAACTCCTAGTATACTATTGTACTTGAGTAGCTAGCTGGCACTAGGCTGGGAAAGACCTCAAAGATCATCAAGACCAATCACTAACCTAACACTGCCAAGTCCACCACTAAACCATGTCCCTAAGTGCCATATCCATGCACCTTTTAAATACCTCCATTTCCTTTAGCAGCCTGTTCCAGTGCTTTACAACCATTTCTGTGAAGAAATATTTCCTACTATCCAATTTAAACCTTCTCGGGTGCAACTTGAGGTTGTCTCCTCTTGTCCTGTTTCTTGTATGTGGGAGAAGAGCCTCATGCTTACCTTGCTACATCTCATTTCAGGTAGTTGTAGAGATCGATAAGGTCCCCCTAACCCTTCTTTTCTTCAGGCTGAACAACCCCAGCTCCCTTAGCTACATCTCATAAAGCCTGTGCTCCAGCTCTTTCATCACCTGCATTGCCCTTCTCTGGACATGCTCCGGGGCCTCAAAGTGCTTCCTGAATTGAGGGGCCCAGAACTGGAGACCCCCTCACACAGTGCTGAGTACAGGGGGACAATCACTGCCTTGGTCCTGCTGGCCACACTATTTTCTGGTACAAGCCAGGATGTCATTGGCCATCTTGGCCACCAGTAGACACTGCTGGCTCCTGTTCAGCTGCTGTTGACCAGCACCCCCAGGTCCTTTTCCACTAAGCAGCTTTCCAGCCACTCTGCCCCCAAGCTGTAGCATTGCATGGGATTGTTGTGACCCAAGGGCAGGACCTGGCACTGGCCTTATTGAATCTCATACCACTGGCCTCAGCCCATTGATCCAGCCTGTCCAGATCTCTCTGCAAAGCCTTCCTACCCTCCAGCAGATCAACACTGCCAGTCAACTTGGTGTCCCCTGCAAACTGACGGAGGGTGCCCTTGATCCACTCATCTAGATCACTGATAAAAGTATTACACAGAACTGGATTGACAAAAGGGCAGAAAAATAAACTGTCCCACCAAACGTACTGAAAATAAACAGCACCACAGTACAAGATGAGGAACAGGCTCAAGCTAAACCTCTCCAGCTACACAAGTACTAGACCCTGACAAATTTGACTGGCTTGGGAAGTGGGACTCATGATAGACTCCTTGAAACAAGTTAGAGAAAATAATGAAATGTAGACTAGACTATTAGGCATCTATGGATCAAAATATATGTGTGTACATGAATCTTTACATGTGTTGAAGAACTGTAATTATAAAGAAATACAGCTTCAGAGTATTACAAATGAAAAAAAAAGGAAATAGCCAATGTGAAAAGAAAACCACCACCCCCTCATTTCCCAACAGTTTGGAAAGTTAAAAGGAATGTTACTACTTTTAATAAAAATTTTGTTGAGCAAGGCAGTATAGAAATATCATAAAAGGTAATAAGCTACCTAATTGACATGCAAACTCTTTAAAAGCTGCTTAGAAGTGAAGTACTACATTTTTCATATATTCTGAACTGCAACAACCGAATTCATTCCTGTCACAGCATGCACTTTTGATCAACAATATAAGTTAGCAAGCTGCTGATGGCTTGTTTCTCTTCATCTTATATCCATTATCCACTACCTCTGAACAACTTTTTTGTCAGTAAATCCGATTAGTTTGTAATGTCTGTGTTTAACCTTTTCTTGATGCATGGAAAAATCAGAAGAATTTTCATTAAATAATCTGTTTCATTAACTATGCAGTCATTCCAATGGAAAAGGAGACAAAATAGCACTGAATATCTAAGGTCTCCCATCCAACTTGAAGTATTTGTTACTGCACTCCTATCACAATTACAATTCAATAAAGAAAAAATTGAAAAAAAGAAACATAACTAAGTTCTCCTTAGAGCATTTTTGTAGGGAAAAATTAATTTCAGAAAACCGTTAATAGTTTTTCACATAATTATATCCTGTCTAGCAGTATTTCTTCCATTTCTTCATATACTTCAAAGTTTTTTATGTGTAGCAAAATGGTTGCAAGTGGAATGAGATAGTTTAAGTTGATAGCTTAAATTGAAATTTTTCCAGAGAATAAACTTTCTAAATATTTTAGTTAAGCTAATAATTTGTCTGATATTTAGACTATTTACTTCAGTTTCAGACATCAGCAGTTTGCTAGGAGAGATTCCTTAATCTTTCACAAGAATTTATATGAGTTTTCCTTACCATGGGATTAACGCACCTCACAATTGCTAATGCATTTATTCCCACAAACCAGAAAGCATTAAGGCTTTAGTGGTAGCTGGGTTCAAATTACTATTTCTCCTCAGACATTTAGGATGGTGTTGGCATGTCATTCAGATAACTCTTTTTTACCCTTTTGGTAGCTGCCCTTACGTGTTTCTATACATCTATGTCTCTACAGAATGCTACAGCAACATTTAAAGAGTAACATTAAAAAGCCTAGGGTGTCCCTATGAAAATCATTGCAGAGATTATGAAAGTTACTTGTACTTTTTTTATTTCTTATGTTGGGTTTTACTTTTCCTTTTTTTAACTTTTTACCACTGTACTTGTCAAGTTTTCACCTATCAAAAGATTTCAACAGTGCTCAGTGATGAAAAACTCTATTTAGCAGTAAAAATGAATTTGTTGTTTCCTGATGGCTATTCACACCAACTGCTCTTTGAATATTAACAAGTAAAACTACATTGACACTGAAATAATAATACGGAACTATATGGCTGTTTAGGATTCCTTTAAAATGTATTGTATTAAAAATTAGAATATAGTGGTCTGAGCATTATTTTCTATTTTCAGACATTTTATACTTCACAGAAAGTAGCTCCATACATGCTACTTACTTTATCATCTTCTACTATAAATCAAATATGATAATCAATTCTCTTTGAAACCTCCATACCCCATTTCCAGTTTTCTACATTAGATTTTCCTCTGGGGTTTTCTAACTGAACAGCAATTGCCTCAGTTGAGTCTTCTCAAAAACTGAAGAAATAACTTCTTGAAAGTACCAAATTAATTAAGCTTTTTCACATAATTAGTGATTTTATCAACCATAATTTCCAGAATTTTATAATGACCAGCTGAACTCAAGAGTTTTGTTGATAAATTTATGAACTTTTTAAATTTAACAAGTTGATCAACAACTTCAAAAGGTATAATTTTTACTGTACTGAAGACCTATAAAATATAGATATGCATGAGAAATACGCACACTCAGTAGCGTTTTCCTAAGGGTATTTGCCTCCCTCAAACTAGTCTAACAAAACTCTCATCCTCTATGAATACAGTAGTCCACAAGAAGGAATTCAGACCAGTGTAGAAAATAGCAGTTCAAGACTTGATACAGGTGGACTTAGGGTTTCTTTTGCATTAAAAACAAAAGGAAAATAAGACATAGAAGAATGGAAAAGAAAATATTATATTTTGACTTCATAAATAAATGTTGTCTGGGCAGTTAAATTGTATTTAGTTCCAATGCTCTATTCAAAAAAGAAAAAGCAACAGCAAACTGAAATGAACCTACAGGTATGAGCAATGAAAATGGCTAGAAGTCCATAAAAACACTATCATGGGCCACATTGGTTAAAATGATTTAATCATGTCTATTGCATTGAAAATATGCAAGATAAGCAACAATATATTGAATGGAAATACATAATAGGTCATTATGTGCTTAGAAATACAAAGGGAGAACCATGGAAGTGCAATATTTAAAATGGATGGAAATTTTTTTATGAAGAGTGCATAATTACGACTACTGCTGCAGTGTAATACTGAACTCTAGTAAAAAAACCTCAAAAAGTATTTTTGTATTTTGCTGGTTTGTTGGGGTTTTTTTAGTATAGCAAACACTTGACTATTGCATGAGATTTTTCCATTTTATGACAGCTGCTTGATTTACAAAGTTGGACAGATAAAGCTCTGAAATTAATGCTTAGAAGACAGAGGGAAAACATACAATGCGTTGAAAAAAAAGAATCACCATCAATTACGGCTTAAATAACACACATGTATTGCATACAAATAAATCCCTTGACAAGGTCTTTTTTAGATAAAATTGAAGATAAATCCTCGTTTAAAGTTGGAAGCATAAGGGTTAAAGAAAAATAAATATAAAATGGTAAACTAATAGAGTTCTCTTCTTTTGAGATCAGTCATAAAAAATTAGACTGTTTCTAAATAAATGGGGGTCTAAATTTCTTTAAAACAATAGTGGTTTACTCCTTCAGCTTTCTCTTATATGCTTCCTCAAAGCAACACTCTGCCCAAAACTGAAGATAAAGACCTCTGATAAATTAGTCATGTTGTTCATGGCATATAATTCAATGCCCAATTGTTACTGTTTCTTAAATGAAAATAAACAATATCATTGATGCTTTTCAAATAGTAGAAACTTTATGTTTTGTGGAAACAATTGTCTACTAATTTGGGGCTCAAGATACACATGAACATTTCTAAATCTGTTTTGTTCATTATTTAAAAGGTCTGTAATAAACAAATGAGAAATAGACTTTAAAATAACTTTGACAAGTAATGATAGCTTCTTCAATTACCAAGAATTTCTTTTCTGTACAACATGCCTGTTTCACTTTTAACTCACTAAATTGTTTTACTGTTTAAATGACACAGTCCTTGAACTAGATTTCATCTTTAATGTAATGCACCTTTACTTACCTTTCCTCATAGCAAAGTATCCACTGAAATTTCTTTTGTGTTTCTAGCTGCTAAAACATAAACTGTAACACTTTGCAGCAAAACAGTGTTCTTAAAAGTGTTAGTTTTTCACTATACACTTCAGATTATTCTAGTTTTCATAACATATTTTAACAGAACATTAAAATTCTTCCTGCCAAAACCCATGACTGTAGTGTCAGCAGGCACTAAGCTAAAAATGTTCACTGTCACTCAGGATATGAGAAGTAGGACATGCTCCAGCTTGCATTAAGGTGAACGAACAAATTCTTATTGATTGTAATAAGTTGGCCAAGTCCCCTCACTGTGTCGATATTAATAATCCCCATCTCATGAGAAGTTTGAATTTGAATTAGTCCTTCATTTTACAATTTGTAGTTTACAAATTGTGTACTCAGAATTTTAAAACGTAGCATTGATCCTAAAAACTTGGCTTTGCTTGACATATACTAAACAGGAGTTCCTTACTGGATGACTAACACACAGCTAGTCTTTGCAGGTCAATGGATTTGCCAATGTAGAGCAATCAACATCACTTGGTTTTAATGAAAACCTTTACGCTATAGTAAAGAGTGTTGTGGTTCTGAAATAAAAACAGTAAGAATTAAAACTTATACATACCAAGTGCTTAAGTATGGGGTATTCTTCTAAATAACAAAGGAATATTTATTACTTGTCAGAAATACTGCTTATCACTATAATTTCATATAGAACCCAATTTCCTGGCGAATAAAGCTACTCCTATGTGTTAGGAACATTTCTATCACAGGTTCAGATTCAATGAGGTGCCTCCACTTGGCTTCTGTTTAAGCACAGAAATCAATAAATGTAATACACTGATCGTGTCTTTGAAGTTTATCATAGAGTTAAGCACTTTAGTAAAACAGAACATGAGTTTAGAAACATAAACGAGATTTCTTAAGACCTTTGCAGGAAAGCAATTCACCTTCACAAGAATTAAAGTTGACAGCAAGAGTTTCCACAGACAAATAAACAAGCTGACAGTAACCTGAAGCACTGGTGTTGCTGATTTTCAGCCACACTGTCACAGTAGAGAAAAAACAAACAAACAAACAAAAACTACCATGGTTCTATAAGTATTAAAGGCTCCAACACCAGTGAAAACAACTAAAACTTTAGCACTGCCATCTCTTTCTCTTCATTATATTCACGGTTAAAATAATTAATCAAATGATCTAGAAACTCAAAAGGTATAAATAACTTTAATATCTTAGATAAAAAAGAAGAATATTTAGTCCCTAGGTGTTCGAATAAGAAAAATACTATGTCTTTCTTTATGTCTTAAAATATCAATCCATTAAAGAATTCAGTGTTTCATCAATGTAATTTTAAAATTTGAAATATGCTGAATTTATTGATGTAAAATGTAGAATAATCCAAGTTGAATCAACTGAGTAGGCAACTGTGCATCATGCAAGACAACTAAAGATGCAAAGAGAAAAAAAAAAAAAAGGAAGATAAGGTTTGATAGTTTTCCTATCTGAAAGCACAGAAGGAAGAATGTGCTGATACAAAAGGTCCACTGAAAGAAAAGCTTTAATAGTCCGGTGGAAAAATAACAATTTGTGATAGAGGATGAAGTAACCACCATCCAACATTAAAACAAATTTCACTGTACAAAGGTTTATGTGACGGTCTATTAAAATAGACCCTGGGAAGACAGAGAAAACAAGAAGGTCATGGCACCAAGGAGTATTTTTATCTTCATAAAATGCCACAAAGATGTGACCTTGCAAACAAAGAAGAAGTCGAAGGCACTCTGGTAATAGAAGATAAAGTCCAAGAATTTCTGAAGAGATGAATTAAGTTTGAACAATTCAGGTCATTCACATTTTTAAACTTTTCATTTTCAGGAATACCCTATGAAAGTACCGAATGCTTCAAGCCTACAAATATGGTAAAGTTTCATCAATTAAAAAAAGGATCAACAGTCTAAAAATTGACTCAGTTCAAGCATAGTGGAGTTGGTAATATTTAGAGAAAGACCAACTATAACACATTTTCATCACAATCTGTATTTTGAAGGAACTTTCTGAATGTTACAAGCAAAAACTACCATGTAAAAATTTAAAATTTACCAGTAACCTGATCAAAATTTTCTTTTATCTTCATTTGAAGAAATTCTTGAAATACTTGGAATAATAATGGTCACTGTTAAAAAAAAAAAATAGGGCAAAATAAAAATAAAAAGTGTACCTGGATTTATCTGTCAATCAAGAGCTGACTGATCGCAGGTGTCTGATGCTGTTTCACTCCCTCTGTGGCTCCTGCAAGTCAGCTGGTAGCCAAGTTTTCCAGATTTGCACTCTTTAGTATACATATTTTTAGGCAAAAGTAAAGATAAACAGGTAGTCAAAATTACACCTTTTTTTTGTTTCAGGTGTTTGTGGCTTGTTTCCCCCTAAGCAAGTTTCTAAAGTAAAATCCACACATATCCTTCAGAGAAAAAGAATGTATTTCTTCTTTAAAGTCGGATTTTATTGATTACAGTGCTGTGACTGCTCCATCCTTTCTCCTTTACCTCACAGACAATTGAGTTTCTCTGTGTTAATTCTTCCTTGAACACAATTGTAGGTTTTAGGGGAAGAAATGACCTTGACCAACTGTTTGACTATTTCCAAAAGAGACTGCTTTCTCATCTGATATTGTTAGAATTGAATTTGCAGGCCATGGAGTCTATTAAACGAGGATCTTTGTAAGAGGTGTCAGTGCCCAGGCTCCGGCAGCAGCAGAGACTCTGTGAGGGCAGGCCAGGGCTGCTCCATGTCAGACACTGGTGGTTCCACCTGGCTCCGACTCACCCACTGCAGGGCAGGGCTGAGCCCACAGCTGAGGTGGGGGCACCTCAGGGAAATGTACCTAAGAAGGGATAAAACTTGGCAATAGTGGAGTAAGAAAAAAAAGTGTGAGAACAAGGTGAGAAAAAGAGGAAGGGCGGGTTGTACATTCATGGAGCAGAGATTCCCCTGTAGCCTATAGAGACCACAGTGTAGCCTGTGGAGAGGATCCCACCAGAACAGATATCAACACTGCAGTCCCTGGAGGACCTCTCCACTGGAGTAAGTGGGTGTGTTTCCCAAAGGAACTGTAGCCTGAGGAGAGCTTCTGGAGGAGCAGGTTTACTGTGCAGGACTACAGCCTGTGAGATGGACCCACACTGAAGTGGGGGGAAGTGAGAAGTGAGCAGAGCAGAGCTGGTAAGGGCTGACCACATAACTGTATGTTATAATAACAACAAATACACAAATTTGGTATCTCCAATAACAAAATGCTAAAAAAAAAATCTTACTTGTTACAACCCTTGACTGTGAATCTAAGAGACTTGTCATAATATTTAACTATATGAAGAGCAAATATCAATCACATATTCCTTAGAACTGCCCCATTTTTTGCATAATACTTGCCCATTTTAAAAGCTGCATTTTATAGTACACTGCTGTAAAATACCATGCTGTTTCCTAGAAAGAGAAAAAGCTTTTCCTTCTCAGTGTGCATATGGGAACATTGTTCTTGTCACTTTATCCCTTTAGGTAGAATCCCTTCATGTTTTATTTATCTCATCAAATATTAGCCAGAAAGGACCAAAATAAAGAAACCTCAGACATACATACACACTGCAACCTCTCTATCTATTTCATGAGCAGAGGAGTTTTAGCTCAAGACCCAAAAAAAGAAAGGCCTTTCAGTGGAACTCCCATTTAACACAACTTCCCAAGCATAGCTTACACCCAGATAGCTTTTATTTGGCATTCCCATGGACACTGCCTTTAAGTCTTCTCTTCCACATTCATTCTCAGTCAACGAGATCATCATTCACAATAGATGTCACTGTTGTCCATTAGACATCTTCCCTTGTAGTACAGTGCTCAAGTAGCTTGCGCTTAAGCAGTATAGCTCTTTCAAGTACTTGAAAAGTGAGTATAGCTCACAAAATTAAGCCAAGATCACATTTGTATGTGTAGCCTTCCAAATGAATGGTAGAAATAATCTATTTCTCTTTTAGAGCATTATTACATTCCTGTATAATGGTAGTATTGTTTCTTAAATTGGAGTTGGGGGGGGAGGCACAATACACGCCAAAGAAGTTGTCTAAGAGGGCAATGCGTCACAGCAGACAGCACACTTGATTTTATTAAGCAAAACCATGCCTTCTATCCATAAAATAGCTCATGCACAAATGGATCACATTGTCTATGTTATTAAATGTGTCCAAAAAGTAGTGTCACAGGATAGCCTAAAGCATACATCAGAATGATATATAATGATACATCTTCAGCCAAACAAAGTTATAGATGAACAATAAAGGTGTGAAGTCAATTTCCTGACTCTGGAAACAACAGTAAGATTCTGAAAACATTTGTAAAGACACTGAGTCCATAAAATAATCAGATCTGTGACAAAATACCCTTTGAGATCAGTAAAGGCAAAAACCCTGAAGTGACTGGATCCACACAAGTCACAGATATGTCTGATATTACTGTGGAAAAGCTGTAGGTCAAACTGTCTTTCAAAACACTACCTGATGATAGAATAAGCCAAATCTGGTCCTTGAGTATAGAAGTGTGTTTGTGTTCAACAGTTAGCAGAAAAAAAAATTTTGTAGGAATGAAATTCTGTGAATATGTAAAATAATGGATTTTTTTTTAACATAACCAAAATACCTGAACTTTAAATCTCTCTTAAGAGATAATTTAGCACAGAATAATCTCTAACATCTGTAAAGGTTCTGTAGTCAGCTCTTAAACACTTTTTTTAAGTTATCTTTTTTTTTTCTTCACTATTTATCCCTCACTTTATTTTTCAGTGTCCAACTGAGAATCTGCCATTAGTGGCAAAGAATCTACACTGACTCTAGCTACCAGACTGCTTATAATAGTTTCCCAACTGGTACCTCATGGAGGACCATATGCCATTTCAACTGAAGAGGATGGCACCGTGCCCACTAACATTATTAGAACTAAAATTAATTTTAGATGTCCAAAACTCAGAAAATCTATTACTCCAATTGACTCATTTTTTCTTCTCAAAATCTGCTATGTCCTTTCTTCAAGCTTCTTGGAGCTAATTAGAAGGTTCCAACTCCTGTGCAGCTGCTAGGTTATTTTTGAGCTGGTGAAAGAAGAATGGCAATATAGCGAGATTTGCACTTACAAGGGAAAATAGTCCCATCCCAGAGGTGGATGTAGACTCTAACCTCTAACAAGCTATTCTGGCCCTCCAACTGGGCATCAAAGGAATTGTTTTTACTTACTGGAGTGAGAATTTATATGAATTGGTACACTGTAATTTGATTCTGATTTTCCCTGTCATATTACATTGGCCATTTATCCCTCCTTGAAATGAATTACATAGTTAATAACATGTTATGACATCATTGCCAATATCATACAGTTAGCACCCCAGTTTGAACCTGGAGAGGTGAAACTTCTTCATTTTGGAGAGAGGCCAAATTTTAACCTCAAAATGTTATTTCAAAATTACATTACTTGCAACTGGAGATCAAGTGGAAAGTTATTCTCTCTATCAGCCATACAGGACTAATTTTTCATTACAGTACTAATTTTTCTTGTGCTTCTGTATTAGGCCCATAAACAAGTTTCATGAGTTGGCCTAAGAATTTAAGTCCTACCCATGACAGGTATACAACAATGGAGTTTCCTAAGGTTCTAAGTTTGAGCAAATTCTTATAATTTTTCTACCTCAAAACATAATGAGACAAGAGCAAGTTCCAGTGCAACCCAGTAACTGTGCAATATTTAACGTAATAAAACCTTATGAGTCCTCATTATACAGGTATAAAAGAGTAGGCAGAGCTTTTATATTGCATGGTAACACACAGTCTTGTTCCTCCACTGAATTTCTGGTGGGTTTTACGATTTGTATAGAGTATGTAATAGTTGTTTGAAACTCTTTCCTTTTACCGCTATACAAAACATGAAGCTGCTGAGAAAAAATAATTTATGTTGTGAAGTTTCTAAATGATACAACAAAGTACTCATGGGAAAATTACTAGCACTGTCCTCAAAACAGTTTCTAAGCAGCACACTTAGTGATCAGTGAAAGTAAAGCAAGAATATCAAGTTACTTCTCACCTATCTGACAGTAGTTTTCAGAGAATAAATGAAGTTCTGGAACAAAGTGCCACAGTTTTAAGTACAGAAAAACAGAAATATTTGCAAATAATGCAAATATTTGTTTACTAAGTCACGGAGAGAACATATTTAAAAAATAAAATTTTTTATTTATAGTGTTTTTCTTTAGTTAATAGTATTATGTTTAAAAGTTTTCACTCTATTACTAAAAGATTTTAACTCCTAACTTACAGGGCACACAAATGTATTCTTGGTGAAGTTAAAACCATTAACAGGATCAAAAGAGTTAAAGGTACTGAGAAGAAATTTGAGATTTGTTAGCTCTATCTGTAATAACACCAAATTCTTCCTTCCTCCCTACCACAAGTAGACAAAATTATCACTATGCTGCAGTATTAATATGGTACCAAGATTCCAATCAAGATCATTTTTTGGTTGGAAAAAAAGTGCTCCAAAAGCATCGTCTCACTAACAGAAAGAGGTTGTTCTTAATAACTTTATAGCTCTCAGAATATAAAACTAAAATCTCAGCTTTGGATTCTTGCAATGTGTAGGTGGCGCTGTGTGTGGGTGGCTGCCAACTGAAGTCATAATGTCTATTGTTGCATTATTAGAAAGCTGTCATTAAGCAGATCTGCATACTACCATACTTGCTGGAGCCCAAGTATAAAATTATATATTCTCTGACTCCTAAACTTGAATGCCTATGTCAAGAAGGATCACTAAAGCATCATAGGCTCAAGTAAATGGCATTCAGCAAGCTTGATTTTTCAAAACAGGAGGGCTATCTACATACTGTGTCAGAAATAAAAATAGTTTTAATGGTACCTCCTGCTCCTCCTAATTTCTCTGAAGAAGAATGCTTTGTAAACCTCTTTGCACACTTACAGAAGCAGCAAAATATTTTAAAAGGCATTTCTAGCTCAGTTGTTCTTTTTTTAAAACATGACCAGTGATTTCTAAGGTCTGTATTTCAATATAACCTTTATGCTCAATGTACAGCCTTCCTTGCCTGTTCTTTGTGAAAGTGAACAACAGGCTATTAAATAGCATCATGACCTGACAAATACAGGCATAGGGAGGTTTACAGCAGTGTAAAGCCAGGTTGCATCAAAGTGAACAGTTTTATTTTGCAACACCTATAACTACAAAACTGGACACTTAACACCCTAGAAGGGTGACAATAGCACAATTGACACCATCCTTCACCAAATTCCATCCAATAAAGCTTGCAGAGCATTTGGATCCTCTCCTTTGTATTGCTATCAGAGTCTGAACTTTAGTAATAAGCTTCAAGTTCAAGGTGGAGCAAGAGAAATACTTTTATCATGTTATTCAGCCTTCTGTTATGATTCTGCAACTGTAGCTTGAATTCAAGCTGTCCCAGCAGAATTATTCTACATTTATTATTCAGAGAACAGCACTTATAACCAAAGTATCGTTGTATTAATGGGAGCAGTGATATTTTAAGTGAATAATCAGTAGCTCATAAAACAAGGTTGTTAATGTGTCTATGGATACACAAATGTGCGTAATGCACTGTGTGTTCTTTCCTAACCACTAGCTTCTGAAGCTGCCTTTCTTTCTCATCCTGTCTTTTTACAGCCTTCCAACAACAGTTCTGGCAATAGTGTTGCCAGGTGTAGTAGCAAGAGACTTCAGTCCAAATGAGGTGAGAAGTATCACAGAAAAAGCAAACAAGCCTATGCAAGAATTGTTCACCAGGAGAAGTTTCACACACCACAGCCTACTACTGAACCCTTGTGACTTGAAAATCCATCCATATGCAGGTTATTTGTTTGAATTAGTAACCACCAGAGGAAAATTGGCACGCTTCTAACACGCTTCTAACATGCTTCTATTTTTAAATAGGCTAAGAAAAGTTGCAAGTGCAGTACTAAGCAGTTCTGCTCTTTTCATTTTACTAGCTTTCAAATAATTTACCCCGATTTTCAAAGTGAAGAAAAAGGAAAGAAAATATCTTTAGAGCAGCAGCATTAACCTCATTCTTAGTAAATTACAGCTGTATAATTAAATCCTGTCTACTTAAGTCCACTTGTTGAAATAGAGGCCCCGTTGTTTAAATAGCTGCTTTATTTCTCATTATATGTCCCAAAAAGCTGTGAGTTCTGCTGCTGTGACTAAACAGTTGTTCGTTCCAAAAGAGGACTGTATTTCACAGAGCAATTTCTGTATGGGTAAGTCACACTGGAAGCAAAAATATTCAGAAACAAGAAAGGTTAATTGTTTTTACAAGTGTGGTCTTCAATAGGCAATAAATGCAGTTCCAATGTAAAAAGAGACAGACATTGTGTTGGAATCAGAAATAGCTAAAATCGTGATGAAAAAAAGGTATGTGCAGGGGAAGCTCGATCTGCAGTGTAGGACATACTGGGACTGCCAGTGTTGCCTGGCAACTGGCAGGATGGGGGGGCAGGCACCAAAACCAGCCCACATACACAGTTGTTGTGGCACGATCTTTCCAACAAACTGCTGTTTCAGCTACTGTAGGCCATAAATACATTCTTGGCTTCCTTTCACTTTTATGAGGAAAACTGAGCAACAGAATTAGAGCAAGCATTCAGGATTACATTTTAAATATACTCAAATAAGAGTCTGATTCTCTAGGTTGAAAATGTCGTATTTTCTCTTCTCTCATAGCAACAAAATCTAGAGTTTAATTTTCTCATGAAAATTCACAAAGAAATAATTAAAAGCTCATTGGATCAGGAGACATCGTTGGAAAAATCCTTTCAGTGGTTCATTTCAGACAGATGTAATTTTAAACTGTGCAACCCTGAAGATTAAAGCTTGAGGCTTGCACAATGTTGAGATTTCAGACTCCCCCTGACGTCACCACACTACTCCGTGCAGATCCATCTCAACTACTGATTGAAAAACCCAAAACAACTTCTTTCCTGGGAGCACTTGCATTTTAGAAATCCCTTAGAAGCTGCACATCGCCAGAAGCAGACTACTGACACTACACTGCGCTCTTATATTTAAATGGTTAACTGGTAAAAAAAAAAAAAAATTATTTGATTTTATATCTGGGACCCATTATGGCTCTTCAGAATAATGAAAGTTCCCCTTCTCACTGAAGTCTTCACTTGACATCTGAACAGTTACAAAAGGACTAAAATCTAACTCAAAGTTCACATCTTTCTTGAACGGCATGAAAGACATACTCTTTCTATGAGGCTATAACCAAGCTAAGGGAGTCACACAGGCCTGCCCGAGCACTCTACACACAACAGCTCCCACAAAAGCTCAGGCTGCAAAGTCACTTTTGCAGAAGTGTTGACTGAAGGCGCACGCTGTGCTAGAAAGCTTATGATAGCTCAGAAGCTCATGAAGAAGAATGCCAGATAATGTAGTTCACTTGCTTCTTGTGCTTGGAGCTTACAATAGCACATGGAATAAATGGTAAGTAATTGAAAGCTACCATGATAAATAGATGAAGAAAATTAATTCTTAAGTAGTAATTGAATCTCTTTCTGCCCACTGTCCTTCAGAATTCAAATTTACCAATCAAGACAGATTTTCAAAAGTAACTTTCTTCTGACTATAACCAGTTTGGAAAATTAATTCTTTCTCCAAACTCCATCAAGAAGGAAAGGGCTCTCGGGCTGTAGTTTAAAATGAACAGCACCAGTGCCACTTAATGGCTTCAGGTTATTACTCTTAATCCTACCCCTAGTTCAAGATATTATTCCATATTACTACTGTGTTCCCAAATTATCTCATTATGCTTCATGTCAGACACTAATTTAAATTAAATACTGCATCACATATATTGAGGTCAGGACTTGCTGATGGTTTTGATAAGCTGAGAATTTTATTTTAGTCCTTTTTTCATCTAAAATACAAATCTTTCAGTGTTACCACTGATTATATAAGAAGATATTAACTAGGATTATATAAAGATATTACCTAAGGTTTGTTTAACTTGTGATATTAATTTTCAAGAAGCTTAGTCAGCGGGTTTTTTAAAAATATTTCAGCATTTTAAATATCAATACTTAGCATCTGAGTAAAAATTTACATCTTCCAGGTGTCCAGCTACCTTGTACTACCTTTTTGAAAGCCTTTTAATTGTAATGCCTAAATTTGATTTGGAGGTTTTTAAAGGTTAGACCTTGTCAAATTCCAACTTTTTTTTTTTCATATGAAGGACTATATGCCTAACACCAAAATAATCTTTTAATCAAATTTTGACTTTCTGCTTCATAACAGGGAAATTCTGGGTCTCCCTATTAAAACATGTTAATTAGTTGCTTAACATACTCAAATAATATGCTTCCCCATCTAAGTTCCTTTTGGGTATAACTGAAGCAATTTAAATAGAAAGAATAATGAACTCTGAAACAGACCCACATAGAAAGTCAATGTAAATTGCCAGTTTCAGGCTGTTTGTTAGTTCGCTCCAGTGAATTCTATTTATTCTGGATCTATGTCAGTGGATTTGACAACTGCATGTAGAAGGTGAGATTAGCTCAGGAAAATTTGGTTAAAAAATAGATATTACTATTAAAATACTGTTAAAAAGAACATATTACTGTTACTTTTATTATTCAGGGGAAAATAGTTATATCACTACTTTAGCTTAATTATTTCAATATTTAAAAAAAAAATCATAGAATTGCCAGAATTTTTAACTGTAAAATACTCACACAACACTTAAATGAAATTTCAGATTAGGATATAAAAGTTACTTTTTCATAATGGGATGAAAGGATATGCCCAGTCAACAAAAGTAGCATCATAAAGTCAATATAATATACTTGAATTTATATTTGAAGATTATACTTGAGTATGAGGAAGTCCTCCTGAAATAGGCCCCCAAACAGTTCACAGAAAAGTTAACAAAGATGTTTACTCAATTGCTTTCTATATTTAATAAATAAAATAATTTTGCAATATTGAATGGATGGTTAAGGAACAGAGAAGGTGGATATTGGATAAGTCATTATACAGCTTTTCTAATCAAGATGCAAGT
Organism: Lepidothrix coronata; assembly: GCF_001604755.1. NCBI lineage: Eukaryota > Metazoa > Chordata > Aves > Passeriformes > Pipridae > Lepidothrix > Lepidothrix coronata. The sequence goes on from NW_016690225.1 coordinate 3,302,375, forward strand.
AAGCACTAGTGTCACACAGGACATAGATATGGTGCAAAAATACTGCCAAAGAAATAGTCTCTTGTGGTATGAACTTTGTTCTCAAATCAAGAAATTAATATGTCAGAACTCAGCATAAAGATGTGCTTTTATTACTTTTCTTTGTAATACATGTCTTGCTTTCTTTATCTCTCACAGTAGTATAAGGGCTTCACAGAAAACAACTAGCAGACAACAAACAAGAAAAATAATGATTTGGGGTACCATACATACTTGATAGCATTCCTTATTTTATGCATAATTGGATCTACCATTCACATGGATCTAGTAATCGAGTAATTAGAGATAATGTATGTTTGACAGAAAACATTCCTCCGTTTCTGAGCCAAGACATGTGTGAAAAGGAATTATAACATCTCTAGCCCTGGCATTCTGATTCTGTCTGCATTCACAGCCACAAATCATTATTTTCCATGTAGCTGTTCAAAACTAAATTTATTTTCCAGGAACAAATTGAAGGCCTAATATATAAATCTAAGCTGCAGCATCTACATTTCTCACACATGAACCTATGAAAGATCTGTTATATTTCACGTAAAGAATTGTCAAGGTTTCATATAGTTTCCTACTTCATATTATTTTTCAATTTTTTTTTTAAATACTTATCTCCCTCCTCTGCTTCTCTGTTTTCCTTACATTGTTGGGTTTTTTTTTTGGTTGGTTGGTTGGTTGTTTTTTTCTGAGCTTTACAGTGAGATACAGTTAAAAAGAACACTAAAACACTAAAAAAGCTAATATGTGCTTATAAGAAGTCATGATGAGTTCAACAGTAAAATCTTTTTTATAAGTGTATATTTAAATCATACTTCCCCAATCAAAGATCTGCTACTGTAGTGGTCCTCATAATTGATAGTGTAATAGAACTGCAGGCAGAAAGGCACCAAAGCACTTCAGTGTTAATGCACACAAGTAATTACATGAACTTTACAAAGAAATGTAGCAGAAAAAGAAGTCTACACCACTACTTTTGCTTTTAGCACAACACAGAACACGAAGTCTGAGACTATCAATGACAGAAAAAGCTCCTGAAAACGATATAGTATTTGCTCAGCAGCTTAGAACAGCTTGTGCCGTTTTCAGTGCTGTGCCAATGGCAGTACGCTGCAAAGTTCTGCATATCTCTCAGGAGATGTAGAACTAAACACTGTGAGCGCCTATGTCAACCTGTACACTGGGGGCACTTGTTATGTTCCAGAAAGTGTGGAGCATTTCTTTAGAACGGAACCAAAGATTTCACACAATCATTCACTTGCAGCAATGTTGCTAGAGTTAAGTACAAGAATCTAAGAACTAGGCAGATAAAAATTATATTACTTAAACTCTTGTGCTGCTTAGAAATCTTAGCCTACATTTATGATCAGAACCATGGGTTACCAATTATAATTTAGCATTCAAAAATATCATTAAAAAGACAGACCCAAAGAATACCTGGGATGCATAATAAAGTATAGCAGGATGAGTGCAGAAGTCCAAAGCTAGCCTGGAACACTAGAAAGGGAGCTGGAAGCAATACAGAAGTGTTGGTATTGTAGCTAAGTTTGTTATCTCTACTAAAAAGATCTGGTAAAATACCAGGCTTCTTAGCCCACAGGACTGGGGCTTCTCAAAGACCTAGAGTGGGTTCCAATTTAGTCTTTCTTTATGATACTGCATTTCAGCAGATCTTTGTGTCAGCTTGTTTCTACGAGGCTTGAAGGCTCTACATGGTATAAGCATGGCCTCTGTTATTTAAGTTATTCAGAGAAAGAGTGACATACTGAAAATTGTAGATCAAATATAACTATCCCTATACAGAAAAGAACATCTTATTTTTTTCAGTTTTGCACTATTATGGTATTATTTTTAGCTTTTTATTTCNACTTTTATCATGTTATTCAGCCTTCTGTTATGATTCTGCAACTGTAGCTTGAATTCAAGCTGTCCCAGCAGAATTATTCTACATTTATTATTCAGGTAACAGCACTTATAACCAAAGTATCGTTGTATTAATGGGAGCAGTGATATTTTAAGTGAATAATCAGTAGCTCATAAAACAAGGTTGTTAATGTGTCTATGGATACACAAATGTGCGTAATGCACTGTGTGTTCTTTCCTAACCACTAGCTTCTGAAGCTGCCTTTCTTTCTCATCCTGTCTTTTTACAGCCTTCCAACAACAGTTCTGGCAATAGTGTTGCCAGGTGTAGTAGCAAGAGACTTCAGTCCAAATGAGGTGAGAAGTATCACAGAAAAAGCAAACAAGCCTATGCAAGAATTGTTCACCAGGAGAAGTTTCACACACCACAGCCTACTACTGAACCCTTGTGACTTGAAAATCCATCCATATGCAGGTTATTTGTTTGAATTAGTAACCACCAGAGGAAAATTGGCACGCTTCTAACACGCTTCTAACATGCTTCTATTTTTAAATAGGCTAAGAAAAGTTGCAAGTGCAGTACTAAGCAGTTCTGCTCTTTTCATTTTACTAGCTTTCAAATAATTTACCCCGATTTTCAAAGTGAAGAAAAAGGAAAGAAAATATCTTTAGAGCAGCAGCATTAACCTCATTCTTAGTAAATTACAGCTGTATAATTAAATCCTGTCTACTTAAGTCCACTTGTTGAAATAGAGGCCCCGTTGTTTAAATAGCTGCTTTATTTCTCATTATATGTCCCAAAAAGCTGTGAGTTCTGCTGCTGTGACTAAACAGTTGTTCGTTCCAAAAGAGGACTGTATTTCACAGAGCAATTTCTGTATGGGTAAGTCACACTGGAAGCAAAAATATTCAGAAACAAGAAAGGTTAATTGTTTTTACAAGTGTGGTCTTCAATAGGCAATAAATGCAGTTCCAATGTAAAAAGAGACAGACATTGTGTTGGAATCAGAAATAGCTAAAATCGTGATGAAAAAAAGGTATGTGCAGGGGAAGCTCGATCTGCAGTGTAGGACATACTGGGACTGCCAGTGTTGCCTGGCAACTGGCAGGATGGGGGGGCAGGCACCAAAACCAGCCCACATACACAGTTGTTGTGGCACGATCTTTCCAACAAACTGCTGTTTCAGCTACTGTAGGCCATAAATACATTCTTGGCTTCCTTTCACTTTTATGAGGAAAACTGAGCAACAGAATTAGAGCAAGCATTCAGGATTACATTTTAAATATACTCAAATAAGAGTCTGATTCTCTAGGTTGAAAATGTCGTATTTTCTCTTCTCTCATAGCAACAAAATCTAGAGTTTAATTTTCTCATGAAAATTCACAAAGAAATAATTAAAAGCTCATTGGATCAGGAGACATCGTTGGAAAAATCCTTTCAGTGGTTCATTTCAGACAGATGTAATTTTAAACTGTGCAACCCTGAAGATTAAAGCTTGAGGCTTGCACAATGTTGAGATTTCAGACTCCCCCTGACGTCACCACACTACTCCGTGCAGATCCATCTCAACTACTGATTGAAAAACCCAAAACAACTTCTTTCCTGGGAGCACTTGCGTTTTAGAAATCCCTTAGAAGCTGCACATCGCCAGAAGCAGACTACTGACACTACACTGCGCTCTTATATTTAAATGGTTAACTGGTAAAAAAAAAAAAAAATTATTTGATTTTATATCTGGGACCCATTATGGCTCTTCAGAATAATGAAAGTTCCCCTTCTCACTGAAGTCTTCACTTGACATCTGAACAGTTACAAAAGGACTAAAATCTAACTCAAAGTTCACATCTTTCTTGAACGGCATGAAAGACATACTCTTTCTATGAGGCTATAACCAAGCTAAGGGAGTCACACAGGCCTGCCCGAGCACTCTACACACAACAGCTCCCACAAAAGCTCAGGCTGCAAAGTCACTTTTGCAGAAGTGTTGACTGAAGGCGCACGCTGTGCTAGAAAGCTTATGATAGCTCAGAAGCTCATGAAGAAGAATGCCAGATAATGTAGTTCACTTGCTTCTTGTGCTTGGAGCTTACAATAGCACATGGAATAAATGGTAAGTAATTGAAAGCTACCATGATAAATAGATGAAGAAAATTAATTCTTAAGTAGTAATTGAATCTCTTTCTGCCCACTGTCCTTCAGAATTCAAATTTACCAATCAAGACAGATTTTCAAAAGTAACTTTCTTCTGACTATAACCAGTTTGGAAAATTAATTCTTTCTCCAAACTCCATCAAGAAGGAAAGGGCTCTCGGGCTGTAGTTTAAAATGAACAGCACCAGTGCCACTTAATGGCTTCAGGTTATTACTCTTAATCCTACCCCTAGTTCAAGATATTATTCCATATTACTACTGTGTTCCCAAATTATCTCATTATGCTTCATGTCAGACACTAATTTAAATTAAATACTGCATCACATATATTGAGGTCAGGACTTGCTGATGGTTTTGATAAGCTGAGAATTTTATTTTAGTCCTTTTTTCATCTAAAATACAAATCTTTCAGTGTTACCACTGATTATATAAGAAGATATTAACTAGGATTATATAAAGATATTACCTAAGGTTTGTTTAACTTGTGATATTAATTTTCAAGAAGCTTAGTCAGCGGGTTTTTTTAAAAATATTTCAGCATTTTAAATATCAATACTTAGCATCTGAGTAAAAATTTACATCTTCCAGGTGTCCAGCTACCTTGTACTACCTTTTTGAAAACCTTTTAATTGTAATGCCTAAATTTGATTTGGAGGTTTTTAAAGGTTAGACCTTGTCAAATTCCAACTTTTTTTTTTTCATATGAAGGACTATATGCCTAACACCAAAATAATCTTTTAATCGAATTTTGACTTTCTGCTTCATAACAGGGAAATTCTGGGTCTCCCTATTAAAACATGTTAATTAGTTGCTTAACATACTCAAATAATATGCTTCCCCATCTAAGTTCCTTTTGGGTATAACTGAAGCAATTTAAATAGAAAGAATAATGAACTCTGAAACAGACCCACATAGAAAGTCAATGTAAATTGCCAGTTTCAGGCTGTTTGTTAGTTCGCTCCAGTGAATTCTATTTATTCTGGATCTATGTCAGTGGATTTGACAACTGCATGTAGAAGGTGAGATTAGCTCAGGAAAATTTGGTTAAAAAATAGATATTACTATTAAAATACTGTTAAAAAGAACATATTACTGTTACTTTTATTATTCAGGGGAAAATAGTTATATCACTACTTTAGCTTAATTATTTCAATATTTAAAAAAAAATCATAGAATTGCCAGAATTTTTAACTGTAAAATACTCACACAACACTTAAATGAAATTTCAGATTAGGATATAAAAGTTACTTTTTCATAATGGGATGAAAGGATATGCCCAGTCAACAAAAGTAGCATCATAAAGTCAATATAATATACTTGAATTTATATTTGAAGATTATACTTGAGTATGAGGAAGTCCTCCTGAAATAGGCCCCCAAACAGTTCACAGAAAAGTTAACAAAGATGTTTACTCAATTGCTTTCTATATTTAATAAATAAAATAATTTTGCAATATTGAATGGATGGTTAAGGAACAGAGAAGGTGGATATTGGATAAGTCATTATACAGCTTTTCTAATCAAGATGCAAGTAAGCACTAGTGTCACACAGGACATAGATATGGTGCAAAAATACTGCCAAAGAAATAGTCTCTTGTGGTATGAACTTTGTTCTCAAATCAAGAAATTAATATGTCAGAACTCAGCATAAAGATGTGCTTTTATTACTTTTCTTTGTAATACATGTCTTGCTTTCTTTATCTCTCACAGTAGTATAAGGGCTTCACAGAAAACAACTAGCAGACAACAAACAAGAAAAATAATGATTTGGGGTACCATACATACTTGATAGCATTCCTTATTTTATGCATAATTGGATCTACCATTCACATGGATCTAGTAATCGAGTAATTAGAGATAATGTATGTTTGACAGAAAACATTCCTCCGTTTCTGAGCCAAGACATGTGTGAAAAGGAATTATAACATCTCTAGCCCTGGCATTCTGATTCTGTCTGCATTCACAGCCACAAATCATTATTTTCCATGTAGCTGTTCAAAACTAAATTTATTTTCCAGGAACAAATTGAAGGCCTAATATATAAATCTAAGCTGCAGCATCTACATTTCTCACACATGAACCTATGAAAGATCTGTTATATTTCACGTAAAGAATTGTCAAGGTTTCATATAGTTTCCTACTTCATATTATTTTTCAATTTTTTTTTTAAATACTTATCTCCCTCCTCTGCTTCTCTGTTTTCCTTACATTGTTGGGTTTTTTTTTTGGTTGGTTGGTTGGTTGTTTTTTTCTGAGCTTTACAGTGAGATACAGTTAAAAAGAACACTAAAACACTAAAAAAGCTAATATGTGCTTATAAGAAGTCATGATGAGTTCAAGAGTAAAATCTTTTTTATAAGTGTATATTTAAATCATACTTCCCCAACCAAAGATCTGCTACTGTAGTGGTCCTCATAATTGATAGTGTAATAGAACTGCAGGCAGAAAGGCACCAAAGCACTTCAGTGTTAATGCACACAAGTAATTACATGAACTTTACAAAGAAATGTAGCAGAAAAAGAAGTCTACACCACTACTTTTGCTTTTAGCACAACACAGAACACGAAGTCTGAGACTATCAATGACAGAAAAAGCTCCTGAAAACGATATAGTATTTGCTCAGCAGCTTAGAACAGCTTGTGCCGTTTTCAGTGCTGTGCCAATGGCAGTACGCTGCAAAGTTCTGCATATCTCTCAGGAGATGTAGAACTAAACACTGTGAGCGCCTATGTCAACCTGTACACTGGGGGCACTTGTTATGTTCCAGAAAGTGTGGAGCATTTCTTAAGAATGGAACCAAAGATTTCACACAATCATTCACTTGCAGCAATGTTGCTAGAGTTAAGTACAAGAATCTAAGAACTAGGCAGATAAAAATTATATTACTTAAACTCTTGTGCTGCTTAGAAATCTTAGCCTACATTTATGATCAGAACCATGGGTTACCAATTATAATTTAGCATTCAAAAATATCATTAAAAAGACAGACCCAAAGAATACCTGGGATGCATAATAAAGTATAGCAGGATGAGTGCAGAAGTCCAAAGCTAGCCTGGAACACTAGAAAGGGAGCTGGAAGCAATACAGAAGTGTTGGTATTGTAGCTAAGTTTGTTATCTCTACTAAAAAGATCTGGTAAAATACCAGGCTTCTTAGCCCACAGGACTGGGGCTTCTCAAAGACCTAGAGTGGGTTCCAATTTAGTCTTTCTTTATGATACTGCATTTCAGCAGATCTTTGTGTCAGCTTGTTTCTACGAGGCTTGAAGGCTCTACATGGTATAAGCATGGCCTCTGTTATTTAAGTTATTCAGAGAAAGAGTGACATACTGAAAATTGTAGATCAAATATAAGTATCCCTATACAGAAAAGAACATCTTATTTTTTTCAGTTTTGCACTATTATGGTATTATTTTTAGCTTTTTATTTCCTGTGTGTATACTTTAAGGCTCAGAGACTTCAAGTCCATTTAAAATTTAGCATTTGTCATCTTTCTAAAAACATAATCTAATATGACATAACTGAAATTAGGATATACACACAACTGCAATTGAGAGGCTGCTTTTCTCAATCATCAATTAAAGCAGAAAATAAAAGAAGTACATCAAGAACAAACCCCTTTTCATGAGCTTTCCATAATTTATTTGGCTTCTCTTAGCCCATTTCTCATGGAGTTGTCAGATATAAACTAGTCTATGCTTGATGACAAATAGAATTTATGATACAGAAATTCCATTAATAATTAATGCACATAAAATAAAAAGTTTATTTTAAAACATTCTGGCTTAAACCCATGAACAGCTAAAGCTGTGATTTGATAAGTAGCTTCAGCTTTGATCACAGTGTTTGATAAATCTGAATGTCAATTTTTGAAGAAGAAATTATTGCATTATCAATACAAGCAGTTGTATATTACAATACTACTTTATCCTAAGCAAGATAAACCTTCATGTAGGGTCTCTACTATAAATAAAATGAGTACTGCAAACCTCCTTGCTGGTGAAATTTTAACTGTGATCAATTTATTATTCCTTTAATTGTAAAAAATTCTTACTATACTTTGCTCAGACTCTGTCAGAAATACATATATTGAAATATGGGGTTTTTTTTAAAAGAAGGTTGATGGTCTTGCAACTCTTCCAATACACACCTATAGTGAAGCCTGAATCTTGCATAATATCACATGATATGTGCAATATACTCAGCTAATCATCACCTACCTGAAATTCTTTCCTATTTCATTTGAATACAAGTACAGTGTAGGCTTTCTCAGTATCTCAGCATCTCTGGCCTATTTTCCTTCAAATCAACTACTTATTTTGCCAATGAAACATCCCCCTGGCATTATCTTCTGTCTTCTGTATATTTTCTATATTAGCCATTTCCTACAGAACATAATTTCTTCTCTCCTTGCCTCAAACTGACTGCTTTTATTTGGTTTGGAGGTCTGTCTCATATATCTGGATACTCCTTATTTATTACAAATATTAGCTTAGCCAATTTTCTCATTTAGGCAAGTTACAAAGGATCAATCGAGAAAGAAAAGTTTTAATCACATTGAAAAAGACTATTTCTGAAAATCCCATAACAAATAAGTACCCTCTATAGGTTACTGGAAGTTAGTACTTACATAATGTTTTATATCTATAGTCAGACTGCAAATATTAAATAATCTGAATTTGCATCTATATGATTAGTCAGAAAAGCTTTTTTTCTCTCTCTTAAAGATTGAGAAATTAATTATAAAATGATAACTCAGATGGGTGAGATACAGAACTCAGACCCTCGTGGTATGCACTGACCTCACAGACTGTCACCTCTTTACAAGGCCAAACGTGAGCTGTTTAACTCAGGTATAACTAAATATATTTTCTCTGTCTATGATTTCCTTCTTCTGAAAGAAAGAAATATTTATGACTATGCTCCAGGAAATAATTCTTCTGCAATTTCTGAATGTAAAATTACTTTAGCAAATTTACACTTTATTAATTGATAACATATGTTGCAATTTTATCTTCATAACTATTAAATAGTTTGACAAAAAGCACTTTGCCTCTGTAACCACAGCATCCCAGCTACTGTTTTCATATATCTTGAAAACACCTCTATTGTCTCTGAAAATTTATTTTGCATCAGTCTTGTTACATGGTACAGGCTGTTTACGTTTGATTTTTGTTTTCTTTGGCAGCACTTCTAGAACAAGGAGTGCATTTCAGGACTGTCAAAGTGTGAAATGTTAGCATGCTGGGACTGAGTCATATATTTTATATTGATATTAATGTGCAATAGATTCCTTACATGCTGTGAATATTGTTGCCTCTGGCTCCACATACTCAACAGGTTACCTCTGAACTGGCAGGTCCATTCAGGATGGCAAATACCTTAGCTCCATCTTGGCTAAGAATACAAATGAATACCTTGTGTTGGCATATTGGGAGGCAAAAAGCAGTGAAATTTTGATATTATATAGAAATATTTATTTCTAAGCCTTTTCACACTACACTCATTAAAGCAAGGAAGTTGTCAAGTCTTATACACAACTGTCCTGAGGCAGAAGATTTTTGTAGTAATTTCAAGAAGTATTAGATATCATCCAAAAATTTAACATGTATCATCCCTGGGTAAAGTTCTCGTTGACTGAAGAGACCCCAGCATGGCTTAAGAGCCATCATCATTTGTACAACGGAAAATCTCAGAGATGTTTGGGCAATCAATGCATGTTCTGGTAACAGAAGTATTCCCACACTTTCAGGCCAACAAAAGATGAAAAACATTTTGATGCCATGGAAGAGTGGAAAAGCTTGTAATATCGTGGCAAAGTAGTTTACCCCACCAATACACAATCCTCAGCCTATAGTGCTAGTGACATGTACAATAGATTACAAAACAGAGGACCACTGCAAGTGCTTGCCAGTTCTTACATTTGGCAAACCAGATCTACATGGAAGCATAAAGAGTGAGAAAATTAACATGCTGGTGAAAGAGATAAAAAAATCTCCACTATACTCAATACTTCACCTATGCCTAGGTAGGCTAGTTCTAACTTGCAATAATAGAGTTTGGATCAATATACTTTTACAGCTAAGCATGAGAGTTTAAATCTTTTACAATTAGGTATTTTCATCACGTCAGCCAGCTAACAGTCTCCTTTTTGGACAGCCTAGAGCCAGAAAAGTGAGATTCTTGCCCTTCCATTATGAGTTGTTCACTTTGTTATATAAATATAGGATGCTTATTCAGAACTGTCCACACTAGACTCAGCCATAATGCACACTGATACTCTGTTACTTGTTCCTATTCACTGTGGAGTCTTCAGAATCATAAAAACATAGCTGATGCTTTCCTGACTTACTTTGTTAAATACTATGCTTTCAACGCGCTTGTAGCAAGCACGGCTAGAATCCTTCTCAAATCTTCATTCGCAAAGCCTAGCCATGATGATGATACAAAGAAAGTAACAATTGGCATTATTAGTACTTTAGTTTATGTCTTTTTTTAAGATAGTGCATTGTTGTTGTGCAGTGTTGTTGTGAAGTGAGAATCATGAGAACAATGAGAACTGCATCACAGGTCTATTCAAGAAGTTACCTTACTGGTTATTAAAAAAAAAATAAAAAATCTCACAACTTCATATTTATTATGGTACACAAGGATCATCTATTCCTGAAAGATTTCCTGGTTTTGAAGGCATCCGACCAATCAGAGAAAAAATGACAGATGATCTTGCATCTGATATATTTTTTAAAAAAGTGTAAATAAAGTTCAAAAGACATCATGACTGGAATAGAAAAATCTGAAAGATTAGGTACTGCATCATGGTGAATCTGGTCAAGCATGCAAAAATAAAAAGCCTCAGATCTTTGCAGTGATTTCTGAAACACCATAGATGGGATACAGCACAAGTGGCAAGTGAGAGAGCATAACTGAAACTTTATGAAGCACGATGGTTATCAAAAATTGCTGGTATGTGCACAAGCGATCTAACTCCCAGGCTTTCTGCAGCTAACCCAGCTCAAGGAAGTTTTCAGGAAAAATGTAAGAAAAAATTGTAATACTTGTGGTTTTCACTTTAACAGGAAACCAAATTGCCAATTCCTTATTATATAAAAGATTTTTACCCTGCCTTTCATGAAGGAACAGGCAAGTAACAAAGTTTAATGATGTCATTTTATCACAGCTGAGAACCTCAGCTATTCTGGAGCGAGCACATGCTAAAATGAACTATCCATAACTTACAAGAATTTCCAAGTAATACACGTTTTGAACTGAGCCCATGATAGCTCCAGCAATTTCATTAAAAACATCTGGTTTCTAGATTTTAACATGTAAAGATCAGATAAAGAATGGTTTACTATGCAGCCAAAAAACTTCAACTCACTGTAAGTGCAAGTATGACAGGGAAGCATGCTGTCCTGGGTTTCTGCCAGATTCCTGCATGCTGTTCCAAAATCTAAGTGACTGCACAAATTAATGGGATGATCAAATACAGAGAAGGAGAAAAGTTAATGGGTCAGATTTACAGAAGGAAAGGCAGAGGAGGGCGATAATCTATGTCTACTGCCTTGCCATGGATCAATCAAACATGGTTGGGAGGAGTCACTGGGCAATTGGTTTAGAAAAACTGTATGTTCATTGGAAAAGAGTCCAAAGCAAGCAGAGAAGAAAAAGAGGATAATTAATCATTTATTAAGCACACAATCAAAACTTCTACCATACAAAGGACCCATAGACAAACACTGTGATTATAAAAAACTAAGCATAAGAGAGAAAATCCTGACTTTGCTATGTGAAAGGAGTCTCTCTATTCAGTAAACACGAGCATTTAGAGACTTTTGGATACTGCCATATCCAAATCACTTAGCAAATGTGACAGTGGAAGAGAAGGAAACCTGCACCTTTCTTGAACAGAATATGGAGTCCAGGTGGAATATCCTTGCGTATTTCAAGGATCACTAGATGCCTATGTTTATAAAACTGAACCAGAGCTGGAATGTCTTCACTGGCTTCAGTGAATCCAGGATTTAATGCCAGCAATGATGAGAGACCAAGAGAATAGGCTAGGCTTTAGTTAGGAATCCCAGTGCCTAAAATTTAATAATTTAAGGGGATCAATTGAATTTGTTATCTCCACTCTCCCTCTTTCCCTAACAACAGGACCATTGGTGTTCCCATGGTTAAGAACACCAAACCATACACTAACACTAGACAGTGAGAAACATTAGAAGATCCTCTATCTATTCAGCACTTCAGTAGTTCAGCTGCCTCAAAGGAAAGATAATTAATTCAGAAATTATAGCCCTTTTGTAAGTAGAAGAAGGAAGGAATAAAGGGAAAGTGATAGTATCACCTGCCTTTTGCATAATTCTTATAGTTCTCAAAGACCTTCATTTCAGGCAACCAATGTTTTTGAGTAGAACATCTCCAATGCCAGGAAAAAGTGTCTCAAGATGTTAGGTCAAAGATAACATGCAAGGGTAAGAGCCATTTCTAGCCAGGAAAGTAAGAGCATAGGATCAAAAATCAGGCAAACAATAAGGTGGGCTGCAAGGGCGAAAAATTCCAGATCTTTTACTCCCTCATGACTGTCCGACCTCTTCAATTAAGCACTACAGCTACTGCACATCTTTTTGGCAGGAGACAGGCTCCTATCTTGCAGTGCAGAGTGTTTCTGTGCACGCACAGATGTCTACTCTATGTAATTAACTGGAGTGTCACACTTAAAAAAATTGCATATTGCTGGGAAGAAGGCAATCAGAGTTGTCTAGATTGGACATCTAGGCTACATCTATATTGTTAGAATTTAACGTACCTAGGAACACTCTTGAGCACTCAGTCCAGGAGCACTGATATGGAGCAAGTGTATCTATGCCAGGGAAGTCTCAGATTTCAAAGCAGGGTGAATGTAACCAGCCTGCCTGCTGGATGTATTTTGGCTTCCAAAGCGTGCTCAGAAATTCCTGTGGAAAGAATTACTTAAAAAAAAGCCAAAAGCTAACCATGGGTAATTGTAAAAAGCAAAGACTAGTGACAGCCAGGGCCTAAGAATATTCCTAGATATCCAGTTTGGTAAAATTGTAGCACAAAAATCCACTCAAGCCACAGTTTTGGTGGATGTAACTGGACTGGTCCAAAGACTTTCTGGTGAGTGTTCATGTCTGTGACAGTAATCTGCCTTAACACACCTAACCAACAACAAGGCCATACAGCAAGAAAAATGCAGCATGAAATTGTGAATATGACAGTGAGGCATAAAAAGGAAAATCACCTACACAGTCTCTGTGTGCTTATTTGCCTCACTAATCCTCACTATGGGATTTATACCATGAGCATAACCCAGACAAACAGTATTATTCCACATCCAGTTTCATAAAGGAACTGAGATTTTTGACTGAGTCTCTATGTTTGCAAAAATGTATGCTCATGTAATACTATTTGCTTAAATCCTTATAGACAGCATTTTCTGTGTATTTTATTACAGAAAACTGAAAACCTTCTTGTACATGAATATGTGTGTTTGCAGGAGAGTATAAGGAAAAAATCAAAAAGGTTTAACCAATTAAAAAGAAAATTTGAACAAAACAATGACATAGTAAAATACCAGGCCCAGCCAATGTAGGTTTATGAAACGCAGGTCCTGTTTCACCAACATAATCTCCTTCTATGACAAGGTGACCTGCTTAGTGGATGAGGGAAAAGCTGTGGATGTTGTCTATGTAGACTTCAGTAAAGTCTTTGACACTGTCTCCCAACACATTCTCCTAAAGAAGCTGGCTGCTCATGGCTTGGACAGTTGGTTTTCTGGGTTAAAAACTGGCTAGATGTCTGGGCCCAGATAGTGGTGGTGAATGGAACTAAATCCGCCTGGCAGCCAGTCAGTAGTGGTCTTCAGGACTTGTCCTTATCTAGTGGTCTTGGGGTTTGTCCTGTTTAACATCTTTATTGAACTCTGGATGAGTGCATCCTCAGCAAGTTCACAGATGATACCAGGTTAGGTGGTAGTGTTGATCTGCTGGAGGGTAGGAAGGCTTAACTCAGGTGGTTAGAGCATGGTGCTAATAACACCAAGGTTTGTGGGCTCAGTCTCTGTACAGGCCATTCACTTAAGAGTTGGATTTGATGACCCTTGTGGGTCCCTTCCAACTTGGAAGATTCTGTAATCCTGTGAAGACACTAAAGAGGGATCTGGACATGCTGGATCGATGGGCCAAGGATAACTGAATGAGATTCAACAAGTGGAAGAGCTGGGTCCTGCACTTCAGTCACAACAACCTCAGGCAGTGCTACAGGCTGGGGCAGAGGGGCTGGAAAGCTGCCCAGTGGAAAAGGACCTGGAGGTGCTGATCAACAGCAGCTGAACAGGAGCCAGTAGTGTGTCCAGGTGGCCAAGAAGGCCAGTGGCATCCTGGCTTGTACCAGAAATAGTGTGGCCAGCAGGACTAGGGCAGTGATTGTTCCCCTGGACTTGGCACCGGTTTTGGGCCTCTCATCTCAAAAATGACACTGAGGTGCTCAAGAGTGTTCAGAGAAGGGCAACAAAGCTGGTGAAGACTTTAGGAAACATGTCCTGTGAGGAACAGATGAGGGAACTGGCCTTAAATTCCATCAGAGGAGGCTCAGATTAGATATCAGAAAAAATGTTTTCACTACAAGAGTGGTCAACCATAGGAATAAGTTGCCCAGGGAGGTGGTGGATTTACCATCTCTGGAAGTGTTTAGGAGGCATCTGAATGTGGTTCTCGGGGATATGTTTTAGGGGTGATTATGGTGGTAATGGATTAACAGTTGGACTAGATGATCTTGAATGTCTCTTCTAACCTTTATGATTCTGTGATTCATCAAAATTTCTGAATTTCTGGAATATAATCAAGTTTCCTGAGGGGCACCCTTCCTTCATGCATTCTGTTTCAAGAACAAAGATTTTTTTGTACTGAATTTCTGACTCATGATCACTCATATTATTGCACTGAATATGTGATTGAAAGATCATTCGATTTTTCCTAACAACATAACTAATTTTTAGAAACTCAGTTCCAATAGAATGATCTGGTTTTGGAATGGAATAAATAAAATAAAATAAAAAATATAGAACATTCCTGTCTTAATTTTGACAGATATTCTAAGAATTGCCAGATATTCTAAAAAGCTCATGTGGGAAGTAATGTAAATATATAGCAAATCATTTATCTGTCCAGAGAAAGAGTTAAGAGATCAAAATAGCCAGAATACAGCTCATAATGAGCAATTCAGATGTCTGTAATAATGAATATATTATTTAGATAATATATACCCTTAGAAAGTATATTTAGAGAATATTTTACATTTCCAAAACCTGTATAAACATTAGCTGAAGTATTCTCATTGAACTGATGTAGGAAGGTAGCTATTATGCTTATTAGGAACAAAATAAATGGTAAAATTGAGACTCATAGAGTTGATTTGTCTGCGTTTCCACAGCAAGAAGGGAAAGAATCACAATTTGGTCTGCACTACTGCATCCTTCAAGGAGGTTGGTTTGACAACATCTACAGACCCAGGTGGCTTGTGAAATATTCCCTTGGTTTCTGGAAGGGTTGGATCCACAGAGTTAACATCCAGGCAGAAAGCCAACTAACTCACAGGAGTTCAATGTCTCATTAGGCCTCTGTGACTTCAAAGTATATCTGAAAAAAAAGTCCACGGGCTCAACTCCAGAGAATTGGGCAAGGCCAAGATTTAACCGGGTTAAATCATTTGACTCAGTTTTCCTCAAGATATTTCCTCAGATCTTTAGATTTGGTCAGCTGTGACTGAAAGGGCAGGCTGCCGATGCTGTTGTCCTCAGCCAGCCAGCAGGAGCATCTTGTGTTTCTCACAGAACAAGCACTGAGTATTTACCAGGTCTTGAACTGTACAAGTACAAACCGTTTTTCCGAGCATGAGTCACTCAGAGGGAAGTCAAATAAAGCAGCTTGGCTGAATGATCAGAAAGCTAAGTGACACAAATTCAGGAAGCCTTAAAGAAAAGTAGCTTTGAAATGATAAGCACTGCAGTATTTATTAAATCTCCTGAGAAGCAAGTTAAACATGTTTGAGAAAATGGAAAAGCTATCTATATGTTGAAGAGGCAGGTGATTTCCAGTGGCTAAGGTTATTTCCTTTCTTCTAGGTGGTGAGATGAGCATGCAGCCCTTGAGACTGGTTTGCCATGTCCAACCATACCCCCACCAACTCACAGACCCCTCAGTCCTTTTTGAGAATGCAAAGGCACCTTTAACATAGAAGAAATAACAATATTTGGGATCATAGAATAGGAGAAAATTTCGCAGTTCCATAGACACAAATGATTTCTTGAGAAAAGAAATGCAGTGATGACTTTGCTTATTAAAAATAAATTACAAAACCAAAAATCATCAGTAATTTGACAATGTTTCCACACATTAGAACTTTTAACATTCTGTTCACCAGATAGCAAAAGATTGCATGCTTATGAAGCTTCCTTGATTTGCTGCAAGATTGTTTTATGCTTAAAACATGATGTCTGCTTTGGCATGTAGGAAACATTGATAAAATGTAAGAAAATTACATGAAATAATCTCGGGCCAATTCTAATTTTGATATTAACAGCACAACAGAGCTCCTAGAGTGGTTCTCAGACAGTTGATGGCATCTATACCCTTTCATAAATTCTTTTCCTTAGTGGAGTCTTACATGGTAACATTATGTCCCTGTATTTTCAGGGACTGTAAAATACCTCTGAAAAAAAAATATAAATCTTAGAGGTACCTTAGTGGTATCAAAAATATTTCATTATAAATTATCACTATTCAAAACAATGAGAAGGTTGCCACTGTAAACTCACTTCTGTACTTATTCTACACCATGGAATTATCTCTCCAAATATAGCAACTAACAGCAGGTATTAAAAACTGTCATTAAAATAGTATATCTGCTTTTGGAGATAGAAAGAATCCCTCGTAAACAACGATCAACAACACATACCAGGTAATATACTCTGCCTTGTCAAACAACAGCAATGTCACAAAATATGCTCTTCTTTTAAAGATCTTAAACTTTTTTTTGCTATAATTTTCTTCCAAAGCAGAATTTCCAAAGGGGGTTTTTAGATATGTTTGCATAACAGCTGTATGTTCATGATACACTTACAAGAAGTCAATAAACTTATCTGTCCAAGAAACATTTTGTCTGTTCCCTGAAAAAGCTCAAGTAAAAAAACATTAACAACAATAAAAGCACTGACATAAAAAGCCAGCAAAGACAAAAATATGTTCAGAAAAAAAAAAACAAACAACAAAAATCAACATTTTATAATTAGATTTGAAAATAAATTTAGATTTTAGGAAGTTAGTGAAGTAACTAGAGAAGCAGGACCTATGATAATGAATGTAGGGGGTATATTTTATTAGCTGTAGTTATACAAGCAATCACATATTTGTAAACTGAGTTACACCTGTGCAGGGCAGGTGCCTGCACAAAGCCAATAACTCTACATCCTCCTCTGCTTATGCCACTCTCTACAGTCTGCTTTGTCAGCCTCTAGTTTACAAAATTTTGACCTAATAGTGAAAGCAAGAAACACATCATCATTTTACTCAAAAGGCAAAATAGGACCTAGGAATTATAACTAGGAATTATAACCACTCTATTTCTATTTAACTATGGAAATGTAAAACAGAAGAGTAGGAGAATCTTCTCAGGAGAACAATCTATCAGGGCAGAATAAACAAACCTAAAGTCTTCAAGAAATTATTCATAAATTTCTTTTAAAAAAATTACCACCTTCTAAATTACATTTACCTTGTGAATAGTATCCTCTGTTCCTAACTTTTTTTTTTCACTAACCCCAAAAATCCTTACCTCCAGAAGTCCAGGGAGGCATGGTGAAAAAATAAAGGCATTGTGTCTGGATATGTATACATAGCACTCACATACTATGTTAATACATAACTTTATGAAACATCAAGACTAGAGAAAGACATATTCAGTAACTTTATATTTGTCTGACTTCCAAAATATTGTCGTTCAACTTGGAGGTAAAATGGGACCTTTCAGTCAAAAGAATTCATTTTTGCTTTCATACTTACTAAACTAATACCATGAATTTTTAAATATTGTTTTATCCCAACTGAACAACAGGATGCTAATATAAAACTGGAAAGAGATTCTCCCACTTTCTTCAAGAGTCATGGGAGCCATAGCCATACTTCTTGGCTGTGCCAGTCAGATGGAGCAGAGGAAGAGGAAATTCCCTTAGAAGACGATTACAGCAAAGCTGGACCAGAGCTGGTTTTCTGGACAAGGACAGACATTCCATAAAAGATAACTGTGGAAATGACTGCAGTGGCCAATTAGTTGCACAACATTGCTGAAAAGGAAGTGTAAATATGGATAGACACACTTCGGTGTCCTGATTTTAGCTGGCATAGAGTTTGTTTTCTTCATTGTAGCTGGTATAGTGCTGTGTTTTGGAATTTAGTACAAGAATAATGTTGATACAACACTGATGTTTTGGTTGTTGCTAAGTGTTACCCTGTGTCAAGGACTTTACAGTGTTTCATGCTCTGCCAGTAAGGAACTGCACAAAACCCCAGGAAGGAGCACAGCTGGAACAGGTGACCCAAACTGTCCAAAGGCATATTCTATCCACTAGAGTGTCATGCTGGGACGAGTTACCTGAAAGGGAGGGCCAATCATGGCTTGGGGCTAGGCTGGGCATCAGTCAGTGCGTGATGAGCAATTGTATTGTGCATCACTTGTCTTTCTTGGGTTTTACCTAACTCTCTCTCTCTTTTTTTTATTTAATTACAATTATTATTAGTAGTAATAGTTTTATTGTTATTATTATTGTCTTTTTTTATTTTAATTATTAAACTGTTCTTATCTGAATCCATGAGTTCTGTTTTCTTTTCTTTCCTGTTTCTCCCATCTATCCCATTGGTGGGGGCACAAAGGGTTGAGATAACAATGACATTCAGGAATAAGACAATCTTAAAATCTATCACTTAAAATGCTGATTCAGATTTTGTATGGACAGCTCAAGTTCCCATTCATAAGACAAATACTGCAGATAAGCTAAATAAAGTATATGTAGCAGTGCTGGCTTGCCTTTAAACAGATTTTTTTATCTAATATTTGTCATAAATTTTGTCCCTTTGTAAATATTAAAATTCCTAATCCTCTGTTTCCACTCCAGCTGATTATTGAACTCTCAAGCTTGTGCTCTAAGACAAAATACTTGGAAAAAAGTTTAGGTTTTATTTAGAAATTATTACAAGTTCTGAAGTTTGTCTGAAGGAGGTAATTGGTGACAGCCAACATGGCACAAAGGACAAATTGTGCCTGACAAATTTTATGGTCGTCTATGATGGAGTTACAGTATTGGTGGATGATGGAAGAGCAATCCACCTGGATTTCTGCAAAGCATTTGACACTGTCCCACACAATATCATTGTCTCTAACCTGGAGAGACATGAATTTGATGGATGGACCACCCAGTGGATAAGGAATTGGCTGGATGGTCACACTAGAAGAGTTATGGTCAATGGATCCATGTGCAAGTAGAGACCAGTGATGAGTGGAGTTCTTCAGGGGTTGATATGAAATCAGCACTGTTTAACATCTTTGTTGGAGACGTGAACAGTGGTGTTGAGCACATGCACACTGAGTTTGCCAACTACACCAAACTGTGTGGTGTGGTTGACACACTGGAGGGAAGGGATGTCAACCCAAGGGATTGTGCAAAACTCATGAAGTTCAACAAGGCCATGTGCAAGATCCTACATCTTGTTGGGGCAGTCCTGATCACAAATACAGGCTGGCAGAGAATGGATTGAGAGCAGCCCTGAGAAGAAGGTCTGCGGGAGCTGACCAATGAGAAACTCAACATGACCCAGCAACATGTGCTTGAATCCCAGAAAACCAACTGCATCAAAAGTGGTGTGGCCAGCAGTGTGATAGGTGATTCTACCCCTCTGCTACTCTCTCCTGAGACTCCACTTGAAGTACTGCATCCAGGTCTGCAGTTCCTCAAAATAAGGATGACATTGACCTGTTAGTGCAAGTCCAGAGGAGGGTCACAAAGATGATCAGATGCCTACAGCACCTCTCCTATGAAGACAGGTTTGTTCAGCCTGGAGAAGAGAAGGCTCCATGGAGACCTTAGAGCAGATATTCAGTACTTAAAGCCTGAAAGAAAGCTAGAGTGGGATTTTTTTTTTTCCAAGGACAAGGGTTAATGGCTTTACACTGAAAGAGGAAAGGTTTAGATAAGATATTAGGGAGAAAATATTAGAATCATAGAATTATAGAATTATTAAGTTTGGAAAAGACCACTAAGATCATCAAGTCCAACCTTTGACCTAATACTGCCAGGTCCACCACTAAACCATGTCCCTAAACGCAATATCTACACATCTTTTGAACACTTCTGTGGATGGTGATTCAATCACTAACTTGGGCAGCCTGTTCCAATGCTTGACCACCCTTTCAGTGAAAACATCTTGCCTAGTATTCAATCTAAACCTCCCCTGGAAGAACTTCAGGCTATTATCTCGTCCTATCATTTGTTGCCTGGGAGAAGAGACTGATCCCCACCTGTCTACAACCTCCTTTCAAGTAGTTGTAGAGAGCAACAAAATCTTCCCTGAGCCTTCTTTCCTCTAGTCGAAACAATCCCAGCTCCCTCAGCCAAGTTATGCTCCAGACCCTTCCTCAGCTTTGTTGCCCTTCTCTGGAAAACTCCAGCACCTCAATGTCTTTCCTGTAGCAAGGGGCCCAGAACTGAACATAGGCCTTGTGGTGTGGCCTCATCAGTGCTGAGAAGAGGGGGACAATCACTGCCCTAGTCCTGCTGGCCACACTATTGCTGATAGCCAGGATGCCGTTGGTCTTCTTGGCCACCTGGACACACTGCTCGCTCATGTTCAGTTGCTGTTGATCAGCACCCTCAGATCCTTTTCCACTGGACAGCTTTCCAGCCATACTGGCCGCAGCCTGTAGCACTGCCTGGGTTGTGACCCAAGGGCAGGATCCGACACTTGGTCTTGTTAAACCTCACACATTTGGTCTCAGTTTATCAATCCAGCCTGTCCAGATCCCTCTGCAGAGTCTTCCTACCCTCCAGCAGATCAACACTCTTGCCCAACTTGGTGTCGTCTTCAAAATGACTGAGAGTGCCCTTGATCCCCTCATCCAGGTCACTGATAAAGGTGTTAAACAGGACTGGAATAGGATCCTCTTCACTGCGAAGGTGATGAGACCCTGGAAGAGGTTGCCCAGATGATTCTATGATTTTACAGATAGGATACAGATTTTATATTGACGATATTTATCTGACCCAAATTAATACCTTTGTCAGAAGAAAATCTCTGTGGTAAAAGATGTAATTTTTTTTCAAACAGCTGTTAATCACTTGTATTTTCATAATCTAAACAGCATCAGTGCAAAGTAAAAGAAAGAAAACTTGCAAATTATTTTACTTACAAATCTTTAATAGAAAAAAATGGGAGGATACTACAACTTATTATGTGCACAGTTTTCCATAGAAGTAATACTTATAGTATTATTTGTTACCACATTTGTGAGAAATAACAAATACAAGACGATAGAAACACTGAGATGATATGGAGGAGCTAGGATGACACATGGTGTTGAGCAACAGAAACCCATGAATACAATATAAGCTACAGATATTACAGCATCAAAATGCGTTATCAAAGAGAAAAAAAGCAGAACACTTATTGGAGAAGCTTACTTCAGTGAAGCTCTCTGTCCCTGTGAGTCTCCCAAGAAGACCAGGCACTAAGACAGTACATAACTGGGTCCTAGAACTATGAGATGCTCTGAATAACTGTTAAGTATGTATCTCTGCTCAGATAGTAAATTTAATGGCTGCTTGGTCACTACTAACCTAATAAACTTTTTTACTTGCTAGAAAATGCTGGATAAAAATGCTGTTTAATTGTTTCAAACTTTTACTGAAACTGATGTAATCTCTCATGTCTACATGTTCATGTAGACAGGCTTCTGTAGACTGACTGGTGGTGAGACCTGCTAATCAGACTTGTCCAGTTGTTTAGCCTCTTATATACTTAAAAAGACTTTGAAGATGATATGGTCTTGTTTTCTCAATACAGGAAAGAAGTTGGTCATACGGAGAAAATTTTCTTGCCATTTCAACTATATGAACTATGTATATAATCATGAATTTTAAAGCCAGAAGGAATCATTACCATCCAATCTCAGCTTTTATCTACAGTTCGCCTCATGTCAGCCCACAGTCCAGGTGTTCTCTTTAGCTGTAGTGTCTTTGAGAAAACTGATTGCAAAGATGACTCTACTCAGCACTGGAAAAGCTGTTCCTACGCTTAACCTATCCATTACTTTAAAAAAATCTAGAAATAATTGAAAACCTACCCCTGCTATATCTCTTGCCTACACTTCGTAGTCTCTGCTTCAAATTACTGTAATCCTCCATTCTCCTTTCTCTAAAGGGGAATCTGAAGAACGAAAAATCTTTTATCCACATAGATACTTTTTGATCATTCTAGAAAGAAATCTCTTCTTAGATAAAAGACACCAATTCAACTTAATGCTTTCTCACAGACCTGCGTGAACAAAGTAAACATAGATTTTTCTTTGAAAAATGTATTACTCTTCCTTTCCCCTCTTCAAAATTACTTCACACCAGTTCTCCATAAAGCAAACATTTATGGGCCTGGTGGTTCTTTCACAGGTATGCTCTCTTCAAAGAAAAGCGAAGCACTCATAGTCCAGATGGTCTCTCTCCAAAGCTTCACCAACTCCCACGCTTGGAACAGGTCTAGGGTTCTGGTCCAATACAGGTGTATTTACATTAGAAGTTTATTTTAAATCAGCAGAGTACTTTAAATATATTTGCTCATTATATATATTGGTTCATGTTTAGGAATAGGTCACATGAGCTTGATTTTTTAGGTGGGGGAATCTCTTATTTCTTCACACACCAGGAAATTTCCTCATGCACTGGGAAAGAACAAGAAACGACACAGTGCTTTATTTTTTAAAGCACACAGTTAATTTCATTGTTACAGCAGGAAAACACATCAGTTCATGAGACTGAAAAAACCCTATAATACGTACTTTCCACTGTTAGTTTTCAGCTACTGTGAAAAATAAATTGAGCTATTAAAAAAGTTTCCTTCTTTATGTTGTTTTTTATTTTTGAGTTATTGCTGAGATTATCATCCTTTTATTACCTATCTGGATACATTAAATATCAATGCCATCACTGTCCCAGAAAAACTATAACCTACAGTTCTGAACCTTTAGGTTTTTGAAGGTATGAGATAAAAATCTGTATGCAAAGACCCTTTAGGAGATGGTCATTCCTACCTGTCAAGTACATTTTTTAACAAGAGAAAACAAGTGTGCTTGTGGCATTTTTAATGCACTTCTGCTTATTAAAAAATGTTTTTGTCAACACGACAATATCAGTTGCATTTAAACCCACACTTAGTGTATTTTCTTATATTTTACCATATTAAATATTAGCATATTTAACAATTCTCAAGCTAGATGTTGGCAACGTAATAAAAATCTAACATAACAATAAAGTTAATCTTTATGATGTTTCTAGTCATACTAAAGAAAGCATCATGTCTCAAGCAAAGAGAAAAGAGAATTTGCAAAAGTGAGTTGTACAACTGTTCCTATCTTCTGAAGACTAAAAAAAAGGCTGAAATTTCTCTTGACTTCAAAAGTAAAATAAAGAAAAATAAAATTAGTAAAGAAATCAATAATTTAAAAAAAATAAAATAATAGAGAAAGCCTATTTTGAAAAGAAAGGCTAGAATTGCATTTCAATGGGCAAAGGGGAAAAAAAAGAACGTGTTTTTGTTTTTTTTTTAATTTCATCAAAATAGCTATATTTCGTTTAAAATTTAAAATACATCTTTTTGTTATCCTGTTAAACCTAGAAGTTTTAGAATGTTTTAAGCATCTTAAAATTGTGAACAAAATTAAAATGCAACATTTTGTAAAGCCTTAGCAACAACAGTAACTACCCAGCTAATCCTTGCAACAGTTCTGTAACAGAGGTATTGCAAGTGCATTTATTTATGAAGTTTAAAAAAGCAACCAACATTTTTATCACTTAGAATTGAGTTGCATAACGTGCGCACTGCTAGCAAACCCAAAGATTCTGAATGCAATTTCAGGAAGCACACAAAATTAACCTTTCATATGAGTGCCTACATTTCCCCTAAGACATCTTTCCTGTCATATTTCACAAGCAATTTGGGCAAAGCTTTGTGTTTTAGCCCATCTGAATTATGTATACACCTACACATTCCATAATGTAACTAAAGAATGTTTGCAATTCTCAGGCATGATGCAAATTTATTATAAATAATTGTAAAAAAAACCAACTTATACAGAAATAAAACACACTTATTGAAGTTAATCCCACACATTCTTTCTTCCACTGTCTCTGTACATCAAGCAGTAATTATCTTGTGTTTAATATAATAGGACAGACAATACTTAGCCTGAGAGTACTCAGACAGGTTCAATATAGATCAATATCTATGATAGGATAAATTAAAAAAACTTTCTCCTTTAAAGGTCACCATATAATAATTATTTTGGTGTCATTACCAAAAAAGCTACACACTAAAGCCAACTCCAACTGCATTATGACTGAACTTAAACAGCATTATCTGTGTCCTACTGTGAGTTCAAATTAAAATGTAGACTGCTACTGGCTTGGGGACAGGGGTTTGTCTGATTGTTTGCAAGAAAAGAGAAGGAGATAAGTGAGAAAAAGGAGAAGAGAGTTATCATATAACAGTAATGTTATTAATCCTGATGTGAGATACTTATTTTGTTCTTATTTCTGTACCTTAATGACTTCCAGTCCCTGCATCATTCTATTCTGATATAAAGAGGAACACTAAGGAACACTAAGCCCCTTACAAACCATGTGGAAAAACCCAGTCCGTTTTCCATAAAAACTAAGATAACCTGTTAATCACTGTGCTCCTCAGCATTATGTTAGTAAGTACTTCCAACTTCAACCTACTTTTTCCTGAAAATGTCACTGACACTAAGATGAATATTCTCAAATCATGTTTGTAAGCCTTACATTGTCTGTGAACTTTTGAGAGAGATTTAATGGCAGAGTGCTAATGAAAAATTTACATGGGATTTTCATTCCAAAAGTTTTTCTACCAAAAACCACACTCCATATATTTACTGTTAAAGCATAAAGTCTTCTATTAAATTATCCTACTTCTTAGAATTGGCATTTAAAATTGCTCAAATTTAAAACACCAGAAAAGTCACTTTCACGAAGAATGCCAGCATATTGTTTAATTTAATGGATGCAGTTGTTAAATAATAATCAGTCCATTAACATCTGTATTATGTCTGGCTGGGATGGAGTTAATTTTCCCCATAGCACCTCTCATTGTGCTCTGCTTTGTACTGGTAGCCAGAAAGGTTATTATCTTATTTTCTCACTGCTCTGTCCTGCTGAGGAGGCAAGTGATAGACCAGTTTGGTGGGCAGCTACCCGGTGCCCAGACAGGGTCAACTCACCACAGTGTGTTATGAAGGCAAACAGAAACTGATTTAGTTCTACATTAATCTTAGTTGTAGCATTAGCTATACTATAGCTAATGCTGCTATGGATCAATATGCATTCCTATGACAGAGTTTAAAAAAATCATACAGAAAGTGTTCCTGTTTTTTTTACTCATACATAAATAAATATATCACCTGGAAACTAAGTGAGAAATTATTTATACCCTACAGGTTACTCTTCCTTATATTGTTCATACTGTCTGCATACTGTCTGCAGGATAATTTTCTTTCTTCCTCATATCAGTTTGAGTTTTTTCCCACTAGCAAGAGGCCTCAATAAAAAGATGTCAGTGAGGAAGGCAGGAAGGAGAATACAACAGGCCTGTCTGGCAGGGAATTTGGTCTACTTTACAAGCATTTGGTCAGTCTCTAGAACGGCTAAAGGAAAATTTGTAAAATCCTAGCTCTTCCCTTCCAGTAAATAAACAGAAGGACTTTTGGTGATGATACAGAATAATATGCAATACTTAAGACATAAAATATTTTAAGTGTGAAAGAGGTAATGACATCACCCTTGGCTCTTCTGTCCAGCAAATCAATTGGAATTGTCCCTATAGTACAAGGACTTTATAAGAGTACAATCCATGATAAATTGGACCAGACGTAAAAGATTCAACATTGCTCAATGAAAGACCTTCAGTGATAACTACAGGAACGCACAGTACTATTACCTAGTAGTGCAAATACCGAAAAGTGGTGTTTTAAGCACAATCTGCTTTTTTCTATAGAGGTGAACATCAAAACCTATACTCTTCTCTGCAAGAGGATGATGTGACACACGTGAACCCCTTAACCAAACTAGGAGTAGTTTGGTAGAGGCTTGAGAGGAGGTCAAGGCCAACAGCTTCTCCAAAAAACCCATAAAGCAACATTGATACAGTGAGCATCAGTGCAAATGAGCTTGGAACATCAACCATGTGACTAACACATGAAATAGCAGGTGGTTTTTCCAAGACTCATTTTATCAAGGAACTTAGAAAGTTGTGGGTACCAAGAGTCCCATGCATACCTCTCCATTGTATGCAATTTGACTAGAAACCAAACACTTTATTCCATAAGTATGACAACCCAAGCGAGCTGCCTTTGAGCTCTGCCTGATAGGCAGCATGGCTGCATGGTGGTGATCTCCCCTTGAGCTGAGACTCCCCTCATGGTTGCTTCTCAAGGCAGAGGAGTCAACGACAAATCTTTGGATGAGTCCGATTTGAGTTCTCATTGAACTGAAATTGGACTGCATGCTAGATGGCTCTCCTCTTGAGTAGGGATACTTCTCAAGGTATGAGATTCTTTACCTAAGACTAAGAGAACCTTCCTTACCAAAGGCAGAGAGAGCCCTTAGTTGCAACAGGTCCTTGATAAGTGACTGATAGCATGACAAATTCAATACTAATGAAACTGATGCTCAATATTAATTATTATAAACTTTATATAGATAATTCCATTAGACATAAACCATTGTCCAAGTCTGAGACTAAAACTGGATATAGCCTCACATAAGCTTCATCACAGTTTGTCATGGTTTAACCCCAGCCAGCAACTAGGCCCGGTGCAGCCACTCACTCACTCCTCGACCAGCAGGATCAGGGAAAAAATCAGAAGGGTAAAAGCCAGAAAACCTGTGTGTTGAGATAAAGACAGTTTAATAGGGAAAGCAAAAGGCATGCACTCAAGTAAAACTTGGTATTAATTAACTGCTTCCCATGTGCAGGCAGGTGTTCAGCCATCTCCAGGAGTGCAGGGCCCCATCACACGTGACAGTTACTTGGAGAGACAAGCACGCTCACTCCACATGTTCCCACTCTTCTTTCTTCTTCTCCCCACTTTATATACTGTCATATAGCATGGAACATCCCTTTGATCAGTTGGACTAATCTCTCCCAATGATGTCTCTTCCCAAATTCCCTTGCACCCCCAGCCTTCTTGCTAGTGTGGCAGCACAAGAAGCAGAAAAGGCCTTGGCCCTGTGTAAGTGCTGTTCAGCAATAACAAAAACATCTCTATATTATCAACTCTGTGTTCAGCACAAATACAAAACACAGTCCCAGAGTAGTCATTGTGAAGATGATTATCTCAGCCAAAACCAGCACACAAGTGTAGAAAGCAAGTAGTCCACTCTGAACCTCACGACTCATTGGGAGGGTCTCCTTTACACTTTTGTGACTCAGGTCTCTGTGTAAATCATTGTAGCTTGATTGTAACTTGTTTTGCCTTTGTATGTTTCTTCCATGCAGTAAGTAATAGACTGAACCTTTGTCATCAAACTTTCTTACATTACACCTTTACAGTATCTTTTACTTTAACAGTGATTCTTTGAGTGATCTAAATCACTAATTAGCGACAAACTGGTGTAGTCATCAGGATCATAAATCAGAATCCATACATATTAGTATGAGAGCAACCACCAGTCTTTATATCGTCTATTCCACTTCCAAAATCTCTGGGGACAAAAGCCTGAAAGCCTGTTTACATGAACAGAAATGCAACTCCTCCCTATGCTGCATGTCTGGTGTGTAGCAAGGTCTCAGCAAATGTATAATATTAAACCTTCTGGTATTCCAGTCACTTCCACCCAAGTCACTGATTTAAATGTATGTGATTTGCAGGTTTGAGTATGTATCATAGAATGTGGCACAAGCTGTGAAACTGAAGTTACTAATACAAAATTGAAGTTCGTCTTATAGTCTGCATAGCTGGTTTCCAGGACTGTTGACTGTCTGCACACTCATGAACTTGAGTCAGAAATTCCCTAGTGGTCCAGGAACTCCAAGCTAGGTGAGACATCCAACTGATTTGAAACATCACACGAACATAGCCAAGGTGACTGACTAAGCTTCTGGCCTTCTTCACAGCAATATATATGACTAATTAGCAGAGGAGTCTCCATGTGGGAATTCCAGGCACTTCTAAAAGAAGCTTCTGATATGTATAAACAAATTTGGACCTTCCAATGTATATATTAACATACTGCATGGGAGATCTAGCTACTCTAGATGCTCCCCAGGCAGGTCCTGCTGCAAAACAAGTCGAGCTGTACGTAGTCAAGAGAAACCATTCCTACACGCAAAAACAGTCACATAAGATGGTCTTTTGTACACAGTTAGAGATATTTTGAATGATGTTTAAGATAATTAATAGAAATGAATTTTGTATATAATGAAGTGGTCATATAAGACCATGGGCCACCCAAATTATAGGAATTCAGCAGAACTACATTTTCCAATGCAGTTGGAGACACCCTGGCAAAGACCTCTGCAACAGAGACTCCTACAGTCATACATCCAGCAACCAATGACACTGTTTGACAGATATAATTCCCATGTTAAATTCCCAATGGGTTTGTTTCATTTTTTTAAACAATCACTCTGTTTATGAATGTCTGTGTAACAATGATCAGGTACTCAGGTATACATGACAAACTTATATTTTTCTTGTAACTGGAAGAAAAATCCATGCTTTTTCACCCTGGTCTAAATTTTACCTCGTCAAAATATCATACTAAGTACATCCTCCCACTTGCTTCAGCAAATACGAAAGTGGTGGAGTAGCCTAGCATCTAGCAGTAACACTGCTATCAGAATACAATGTTCACAGGACTGGTATGAAGTAAGCTGTGTAGGTTGTAATTATTGAAGTGCCAGGCTGCCAGTTTTACAGAAGTAAACACATTTTATAAGCGATACTAAGTAAAGCTCCATTTGAAAGAACTAATAACTCATTTGCAAGTCAAGTCCAGCAAATTACTGATCAAAAGTACTTTTGCTTTTTCACTAGTGGACTACCACCTTATATTGCCAATTGTTGCCTTTTGAGTTTACTTGAAATAATAAAAGATCAGTTAAATGAGCAAGGACTGAGAAGGTCAGTACCAACCTGAGAATTAGTTACTGCAGATTATCAGACCACAAGTCAAATCTACAAATTCTTTCCAGCAGGAGTGATAATGAAAATTCCCTCAGGGCATGCTCGGAGCAGGACAGACAGATCATTTCTCTAACCAGCTAAAGAGAACATTTTTTTCTCAGTTGCACTAGCTCTGGTGTCTGGTTCTTGCACTTGTAATGAGATGGATTACCAGAGCTGGTTTTGGGCAGAAACTTTTTCTTGCATCTTGCATCTTAGAAAAGCTGGATGGATGAGATGGAGAAGGAGAATGGGACCTCAATTCCTTTAGCTGGCTGCTAGGACTACTTGGATCTATAAACTTATGTCTCCTCTGCAATATTAGGGCGTTTTATATCAGACACCTTGTTCCTATCTGTTTTCCCCTCTGGCATTCAGTATTATCTGTCCTAACGACTCAAGCTGAAATAAAATTCTAATTAATTTAGAGATAGGTGGGCAAGGTTTAATGTTCTACGATTACACAGCTATCACAAAATCATAGAATGGTTTGGATTGGAAGGGACATTTAAAGGTCACCTAGTCCAACCCCCCTGCAATGAGCAGAGACATCTTCAACTTGGTTATGTTGCCAAGAGCCCCGTCCAACCTAACCTTGAATGTTTCCTGGAATGGGGCATTTATCCTCTCTCTCTCTCTAGGCAACCTGTGCCAGTGATTCACCACTCTCATTGTAAAAAACTTCTTCCATCTATCAAGTCTGACTCTCCCCTCCCTTAGATTAAAACCATTACAGCTTGTTCTAGACCTCCAGACCCTATTAAATATATATGCATTTATATATCTATATGTGCATACACACACACACATACAAACACACACACATATATATTAACAAACGATTTCCTTTTGACTTAAACTTTTGAATTATATTTCAATATAACAGAGAAAGGTATTTTCTGCTATGAATATTTTATCTTTAACCTTCTAAACCACACTAGAAACATGATGATTAGAGACACTCACTATCCATTTTACCCCATTGCTAATGAAAACAAGCCCTGCATTGAAAGCTATTTTTACTGTTAAGATTTGCATAATATAGCTGTGCTCTGACTCAGATTTCTGCAGATGAAGCAACTTTTTCCTTCTTCATAAAATTTTCTAATTTGAGTCCTAAACATCAGGATAATTCAAAACCAGTTTTAAGATCCCAGCTCAATTATTCTTCTTAGTTAGCAGAAATTAATACAACTAATTTACAGAGCTGTAACTTTAGCCAGTTTATAGAAAGATGTTTATATCATGGGTTCTCATAAAATTCCCTTTCTTTTAGTTAAATCTCCTTATTCTTAAATGCCTATGAGAGAAACTTCTAAGCAAGATAACGTATCTGTTATTCTCCTGTACTTATTTAAATTAAAATATCAAACATAAATGAACACATATCTTAGAAGATAAGATCTCAATTTGCAAAGACAGAGAAATTAAATCCCTCTTCTATCTGCACAAGTATTCTCATGACAACACTCATGTTCTGTTCTCCCTAATTTTATTAAAAATGCGATAGCAAGGAAGAGGTTGATCAAATCTTAACTAATCTTAACAGAAATGGATATAGTAGAAAAGTCATGCAGGGAAATTCTATCAAAAGCTACTAAAATAAAAAATGGTATCTTTGGCTCAGGCAGTCCTGATCAAAAATAGCTGAAAGACTGTCAGGATATCAGAAAAATATGTGTAGATAGTTTCCCAATTCTGTGCTCCTCCCTAAAATTAGATGTCTGGACGAGCACAACACAGCCTTTTTTTGTTGTTGTTGTTTGATGATTTAAGAATTTCTACTCAAGCTCACAAAAGCAGAGAAAAAAAGCCATAGACAAAGTCCTCGGTTTTCATATTATCTACAACCCTTCTTCCTCTATATAAAAAGATTTAGTTGCAGTTTCAGTGCAGCTCAGAAAGCAACATAGGCCACAATTTGATTCAACCTATTGCCAGCATTCAACATCTTGTCAGTGATTTCAGTAAAACCTGTGTATCATTGATCTGTTCATTAGAAAGAATATGTGGTTTCATCATTGTGCCATTTTGTAGAAATTGATAAAAGCACCAGGAAAAAAAATAGTAAAATGTCTTGCTATTTAAAATTTCATATGTGCTTTGACAAAATGCCACAGATAGTTTTATCAATAATTCAAATTTAAGTAAAGATTAATCTTCTAGCACAACTTTTATCTTTAAAATAGTAAATCCCAGAGTATATAAACAGCAGCAGTATTAAATCAGAACACAAAGAGGAATAATAAGCTGGAACCAAACAAACTGCATGGTCCCATCTCAAAGTTTGTATCTTTCTCTTCTGTTTCAAAACAAAGTTTTCAGTGCTGAAAATGTGATGTCTTCATTACACTTTTTAGAACAGTTAGAGGGATTTGGAGGGTTCTCCAATATGCCAACAAATGTTCACTGCAGGCATGCCAGCTGAAGGCACCTCAAGACATACTATAGTATTATTTTAAAGTGACTTTTCTTCAGATAGTAAATTGACAGATAGCTACATAATCTGAAACAGTAGTGCCGTGCTATCAGAAAAGTAAAACCTGTTGGACTGTTACACTAAAATCATTAGAAGATAATGTTTTCATCGAGTGTCTGGAAAGAAAGAGGGATAAAAACTCATCCAATGGATGAACACTTAGCTACTATCTGCACTAATTATTAGAACAGCAATATTTAATATTAACTCTTCCTCATAGATGGAAATTGTAAAATTTTTAACAATTACACTATGTCTTTAATAGCTATTATCTTTACCGAATAAACAATTCCTCTGGAAGCACTATTTTGCAGAGCCACATAAAATAAGAAAATATCTACTCAAGTGCACAATTTCTGCAAAAAGATCAAATTAAGCAAAGATGCATCTGCAGCAAAGGCAGAACTATCGCCTTGGAAGTTGTCCTTTATCCGGTGGTCAAGACACAACAAGCAGCCTAGCCTTAAGGGGACTGTACACAGGACATGAGGGTAGCTTTAATAGTTTTCAAAAGCTGAAAACCATTAAAAAAGGAGTAGTGCTTTTTCCTCACTTGTTTTCTCTAAAATAAATTAAGAAAATACATGGTAACTACAACCTACGTGTTGATCACATGGAAGTCAGTTGTGAATACACATGAAAAAACAGAACAGGAATATTATGCTTAAAATTAACAAGCAATTTGTACTTTATTATTTTTTATGTTAAATTTTAAGCAAGCATATATTACCTGAGAGAAACAACATGTTCATTGTTTTTGGCCATGGTTAACAAAAAGTACATCAGAAGATGAACTCTGACATGCTCAATCTTATTTTTACAATCTTATTTTTGAAGGAGGCCTTTTATTATCATTACCTTTAACAGAATTACTCTAACTCATAATCTAACTCAGGGTCCACTGAAATTACCTGAAGCAACAGAATCAGAAATCAAGCAACTTACTTTTTTACTTAATTGAAAAGTATTAAGTATTGCAAAAATTCTTATTACTACCTTTATATACTTCATTTCAATTCAACACTTTGATATT
Source organism: Lepidothrix coronata (assembly GCF_001604755.1). Classification (NCBI taxonomy): domain Eukaryota; kingdom Metazoa; phylum Chordata; class Aves; order Passeriformes; family Pipridae; genus Lepidothrix; species Lepidothrix coronata. Next base: position 3,335,448 of record NW_016690225.1, read on the forward strand.
TCTTGCAATAAAGCTGTTCTGGTACAATACTTGCCCAGTTCAGTTCTACACAAGAAAATACATGGTTATATGCAGTTTTATAAATCAGTCCACATGTTATGACTTCTAGGTCTATTCTAAAAGAGGATAGTACTCTTTTTAAATAATCACGATCACTTCTCAAAAGTAATTGGTTTCGATTTTTTTCAGCACTAGATAGATGAAACATATGAAGCCTTTTTATTTTTTGTTTGTTTGGGTTTCTTAATATTTGGCTACCTTAGATGACTACACCAAGAATGAGTATGATTACATCAAGAATAAGCAAAAGCAAAAAATTTATACAATTATACTATAAAAACTCAGGAAAACTATCAACATATCCAAAGTGTTCTAGAAATATTTGAGTTCCCTGGGAATTAAAAATCCCTCCCCCAGTTTGAGAGATTAAGGAAAATTATAATTTAGGAGTTTTGGCCATGTATCATCAGATATTGAGATAATTTATGTTTTATAGTATGATGTGGTCTGAGCCTTCTGTCATAGTCATCTATCTGAAAAAGAGGCTCCTCAAGATATTCTACTTATTTTTTTCTTTTGCCAATAAAAGTTCAATAAGAATCTAAACAGTTTTACAACCAACTACTACTAGATCAAGCTGAACATTAAACAGATGGAACACAGTTCTAGTAAAAATATTTACCTGCTTGTCATTGAAGGATTCCTGTTGAATCCAATCATGATGCCTGTTTGCTGTAACTGATAATGAGAATTAAGAGTCTCTTCTTCAGTAACACAGTTTTTGATAAAAGTACAAACAAAGTTCAGAGGGGTACAAGGGCAATTTTGCTCTGTATGATATCAATGACTATGAGCTTGGTTATTAAATGAATTAGTAATGTCTGTACTGAAAACTGCAACGTGCAAATGACTTTAAAGAGTTTGTATATTATAAGTAGCTCTTTAAATCCAATGTGAATTGTTTTACTGTGTACAACAGAAGATAGATTTGTAATTTTGCTGACCAAGAAAGAGTAATTTTTAAATTGCTAAAATAGATCTGATTCTGAAAGAATTTCAAGTTGTACTGCAGCTTTCCATAATACATAATGGTTTTATTGTCCTCTCTTAACCAGGACATTTCTTAGCACGTTCAGAAGACAACTCAAAACTCAAAAAAAAAATAATCAGAAAATAAATAATTTTCACTCAGAAACTGACAAATTAAAAAAAAACAAGTATCTATATGTTGTTTTTCTACATAGAAGTCATTTCAAATCACTATATGTTTATTATTTCTTCAAATACGTTGACACAATTCCTGAAGCCAGACCTTCAATGAACACCATTTTTTATGGTCATAAACTAAAACTGTGCTTTTTCTGGATTCTATTATTTTCAAGATATGCAAACATTATTACTGTGTTATACAAATGAATAGCTACAACTGCTTTAGACAGGCTGTTGAAAGAGCAGCAGCATAATTTAGATTAATAGGGAAAGATATGCTAGTGGGTAAACAGGGCCTAACTGGAACAGACGCTTTGAACATGAGAGGAAAAAACAATCCTCTACGGATTAACTTGATAGTATTTAAATCAGACTAGAGCTTCCTTTTCATGGAGCGAGAATACAGACAAAGAACTATGGACAAAAGCCAAAATATCCCTTAGTAAAACCCATTATAAAAATATACTTTACTGGAATGGACATTTCAAAGATTTCAGATCTACAAAGCCAGGAAGGCTTGTGCATGTCAGGTAGATTAATCCAAAACTGTACCACAATATGTGTTTGGCATCAGTACCAGTGTTCTACAGAGCTCTCCTCAATTACTAAAACATCACTAAGGAAAGTTATCGCTCAGATCTGCCTAATGAAATAGTACATATCTACAAACAAATTACTGAGCAGTGATAAGGCACTACAGAAATTCTTTTAAGTGTCGACATTTTTTTGATAAAGTCAATCAGCATATGTTTCCAAGTGTCTAAGTGGCCTGTGCCAGTATAATCCGTGACTTTATTTTGCATAATCCTTCATCTCAGTCCCCTTTTAGAGATACTAACCCATAAACCACATGCAAGGTTTAGCATACATCAAAAAAAATAGATCAGTAGCTTTACTCTCATAAAGAATGTCAATCTGTATAAATGACAAAGTAAAAACTGCTGATGGCATACATAATGTAGCAGCAGTGTTGTAGCATGACACATTCTAAACATACCTGAAGGACCAGCTACAGAGAAAGCACTCTCAAAAGGCTTCTGTGTCTGACCACATATCTGTTTTCCATCTCCTTGTGCCCTCCCTCATCAATCCAAGCAGTCCTTCTCTCAACAAAACTCATCTTCCTCACAGATAAGCACTTATATATGAAATTCAAGTAGTTAATTTGGAAAAACCTTCTCTTCCACACACAAGCTGGAGCACTGCTGTTTTCAGCACAGCTCACATATATTTGTGCAGAAGCCAACTACACTGAAATGTAGGCCTTGAACTATAACTAACTCTTTCCTCAACCCTCTTATCTTGTACCTTCTTATTTCTCTATTTTATTTCCCAGAGGGAAATAACAATAATTTCACATGAATAAATAATGTCTGGTTTTCTCTATCAACTTCAGTGGCATTATTAATACTGCCTTTTTTTTTTTTTGCTACAAATACATTTTGGTACAGTCATACACTATTTCGATACAGTTTAACAAATTAAACATAACCCAGGCAAAAAATGGACTCTTTTTATTCATATAAGAACATCTGAATCCTATATAAGCTTTTTCTGTCAATTTTTAATATTTTGCTACATTATTATGTGGAGGAACTCAAGCAACAGCAACTCAATCACATGATGTTGTACCACATGGTGCCAACTGTTGAATGGCAGTGGCTCTCACCATTACACAATATTCTTAGATGGTTGTCTCTAACATGGAGTGGAATTCATTCTGTCCCCCATCTAAACTTTAATAGGGACTTTAACCTTCCAGATAGCATTGACTGCTGTAAGCAAGATACAGCCTGCTGGAGATCCTCATAATTTAGACATATAATGTTGTGAAGTAACTTTCAGGAAGTGAAGATCCCAAGGCTATTTCTCATTGAAAGAGAGTACAGTGATAGTTAATACAGAAAGCAGAATGAAGAACACTCGAAATCCTACTCAGGAAGCTTGTGGATTATACATGGGATCCCAGTAGAACAGCAAAAGGCCTAAACTGTCTTTTCTCAGCAGAAATCAGTGATGTTATTAACTAATAATACAGAAATTGTATTCAAAAAGGGATGGTTTTCCCTATTCCAGCTAGTACAACATTCTATGATTCTTATAATATTTATTGTAAGAGAAAACTGATCCAAAAGTTATCTTTTATCTCTAGCTATAATAACATGACATTTCTGCTTCACTGCCACACAGTGCCAACACATAAAACTGCTGGTGGCAGTTTGCTTCAAACCTATGCTCTCTGCAGTGGTCAGTTACCAACTTCATTGAGACTAGAGATGAACCCTATTCATTACATATTTAGGCAATATACACTTTGTACAAAATACACCATCTGTTCACATGCTGCAGACTTGTGGAAGAGTGGCTTGAAAGCTGTGAGATGGAAAAGGACGGGGGGTACTGAACATGAGCCAGCAGTGTGCCCAGGTGACCAGTGGCGAACAGCATCCTGGCCTGTATCAGAAATAGTATAGCCGGCAGGACTGGAGCAGTGATTGTCCCCCTGAACTGGTGATGCCTCACCTTGAATCCTGCATTTAGTTTTGGGTCCCTCATGACAATAAAGACACATGCTCCGGCATGTCCAGAGAAGGGCAACGAAGCTAGTGAAAGGTCTGGAGAACAACTCTTATGAGGAGTGGCTGAGGAACCTGGGATTGTTTAGCCTAGAGAAAAGGAGGCTCAGGTGACACTGCATCACTCTCTACAATACCTGAAAGGAGGCTGTAACAAGGTGGAAGTCGGTCTCTTCTGCCAGGTAACAACTGATATGATAAGAAGAAGTGGCCTCAACTTGTGTCAGGGGAGGTTTAGATGGGATGTTAAGAAAACTTTCTTCACTGAAACGATGGCCAGCTGTTGGAACAGGGAAGCGTTGGAGTCACCTGCACAAGGAAGTGGTGGAGTCACCATCCCTGGAAGTGTTCAGGAAACATGTGGATGTGGCACTTGGGGATATGGTTTATTGGTAAACATGGTGGTGCTAGATTAACGGTTGGACTTGATGATCTCAGAAGGGTTTTCCAGTCTTAATGATTCTATGATATTCTGTGATGTTTTGACCCTGCCATTTCATCTTTCATGAAAACATATAATTCACTCATTCAGAAAATATTTTCTTCATAGAAAAGAACCAGGCTAGGTCTCCATTTTTTATTTAGCAGCTGGTAAAACACCATTTCTAGCCACTCCTAAAGGACCTTAGGACTTCAGCATTGAAGTGCAAAGTGTTAAATACTAGAGCCAGAATAATGAGGCTGTGAATTTCGTAAAACTCCTGGGAGAGAGCTGACACTGAATGGTGCCTCTAGAGAGCAAATTGCTTTAGATCAGGGAAGTGTACATTGAAAGGAACATCTATCATAGTGAACATCTTAAAAAATTGTATCACAGATGGAACGGCTTTACAAATATCTTGACAGGTTTTGTCTAATAAAACACAAAAATAACTGAATATGGTGTTTAAGGTTATGTAAATTTTTAAGGTATGGAGGTTCACAGGAGGGGTTTTTTTTTCCAGATCAACCACTATTTAGAGTAGTCATTTCAACAGTCTGCACCATTATATATATATAAGGCAGACCTGATAACATGTGGTTTCCTTCTAGGTCTGCTGGAAAACACCGAAAAGACTGGAAACTCACTGGAAATGTGGGTACTGGGACTGTGAGGGAAACATTACCTTTAATAACTTCCGGCCCTGGTATTCTAGGAATTCAACATGACTAAGAGGAGCACTTGAACACTGAAGATTTCCTACAAATCTGCAAAAATACTGCTGTAGTTTTTCTGGAAGAGCAAATATATTTTTGCTAGTGGGAATGATGTTTTCTTAAGTTAAAAAAAATAGTTTATGTAGAGCATAGGTCACATCAGCATCAGACATCTGACAGAAGGGATGAACATTCATTCCCATGCAAGGTTCCCTAGAACAAACACTGAGGCTAGGAGCTCCTTGAGGCAAAGACAAACTCTCTTTTGTGCTGTTTACAGCACTGAACACGCTGAGGTCATCATAAAGCAATAAACCAGATCATTTCCTATACAAAAACTCATAGAGCCGCATGCAGCATCACAGACCTGAAGAACATTCTAGTGCTACAGCATTATCTGCTTTGAAACCTATACTGGAAGAAAAAAATAGATAAATATGAAGATGTCACATATTTTGCCATCAAGCTATAACCAAAATCTTCATAACACAATGTGACTGAGAGAGAAGGTGCAGCATTTTCAGACACTTCACATTTGGTAGCTTAAATAATTATAAAATTCCTACACAAATGGACAAAATAAATGGATAAGAGCTTAAAATGTTCCTTCAGTGAGGTATATTTTCTCTTACTTGTGTGTAAATGAGATAAACACAGCTGTCTTTTCACTACCTTTTTTGCGTCTTTGACTGTGGTGCTTATCTCATTCCAAGACTGGTATACACAGATAAACAGCTCTGAAGCTTCTGTCCCCTTCTTTTTTTATTAATTTTCAATTAAGTAATACACTAGAGGTCATCTGCAGAAAGAAGACATGTGGCTGTTATCATATATTTTAGGCTTATAGAAGATTTCTGTAACATAAATTCTTAAAAACCTTCAAAGCTCCCATTACTCAAACATTTAGTGGAGTCTCAGATATGATTTTCTTAGACCATTTGAAGGTAGGACATAAAATAAATCAAAGAAAGGTTTTTTTCTGAAAAATGAATACAGAGAACACATGAGATATACAGAAATAGGTTTTGTTTAAGAAGGAAATGTTGACTCAAGAAGATGCACATAGATGACACGCATTCATCTGTTTCCCTTAGAGTGGCTGACAGTGATGTGTCACCAGCTTATCCTATAAAACCCTTAGGATGCATACAATATACTTCTACCACCTTAAAACAAAACCTTGTGTTTTTCTGGCAATACTCATAGCATGGTAAGCCTTTTTAAAGAACTGTGTATTCTTCATGCCATCAAACTTGGCCACAATGTTATCAAACCATAAAGAAAGCAAAACAAAAATACCTGTTTTCCTCACAGGTTTGGATATTTACAGTGATACTGGGAACAAAACCATTTTTTCTGGGGGGGGGGGGCTGGGTCATGGAATAGTAAAATCACTAACAAAAAGTTTCTGTTGAAGTTAAAGCTAAACAGCTAATACCCAACTCACTGGATAGTCCTGAAGAATTTTTTCAAGCATCTCTTTCCTCAAATATTTTCTGTTCTATCTCTTCTTTTTCTTCTCCGCACCAGTACTACCCTTGGTTCCCACTTAACCAGGACTTCCTCTACAGCAGGCAGAGTTAAAGCAAAGTACAAGGTTTTCCTAGGTCTAGCTAGGATGAGTAAGCTTTATTCAGTACAGAACAAGAGAAAAATCACAGCTCAGAATAGTCAGATTTTTTATTTTCACTCTTGAGAAGATTGCTTTCAGCAAGCTAGAGGGTTTAAAAGCATTCATTACCCCCAAGCTGTGCCACACAGTGCATCACACGAGTGCCATCCTCCCACCTTCTGCTTGCAGCCCACACGACTTAGAGCCATCACTGCGGGATGCATCAGCACTTAGGTAATCTAAAAGTTCTAATTTAACTGTCTTAATGCTTAGACATAAGTCGGTTTAAGTCAAATCCCTCCTTTCTGGGATTTTCTGCCATGCTGACTCTGTTTCTTTACATGAAGAACTGCATTTTTAACCACATCCAATATCTTGGCTTCAGCTTATCTCTGACATTTACCTCTCTTCTGAGCCAACTCGGGAGTGCTGTGTGCAGCATGGTCAAAGGCAAAACATCACAGTAAGCATCCACACTGGTCACTAAGGAATAATATTAACAGAAGCAAATCTCCCATTTTCCTGTGCAATGGCACTTCAATTCTTTTGGGTATAGCATTTTTAACAACACAGAATATGCCACAATCACAAGGAGATAATATGCTAACCTTATGATAGACATTGAAGAAAACAAGAAAGAGAACATCTCTTTCTTGGTGGCATCTTCATGTATTGATGGGAAATAACATAAAATTTGTTCAATGAAACTTTATGAAGTTGAAGGTATTGTTAACCTTACTCCTTCCAAAATGCTTCCAAAAGCATTTCCTCTAGCCTCTTTGTTGGTTTTATCCCCTTCATTTTTCTGTTAGAGGGTAAGAACAGGTCTCAAACTTTCCAGTACACTATTTTACTGTGCTTATATACTTTGATTTTTCCTTTCTTGTTCCCAGCTAAACAATGACACTCTAACTATCAATATTGATAGATTACATCCAAATGCAAAAATGGAAGTACATTTGCCAGATTTTCAAAATGAGCTGAGGAGCCTGTGAATCAGCATCCAAATCTCTGATGAACAGCCTGCTGCAGATTCCTGATGCTTTAAAACATGATGTTAGATTTCCCCATTGCAAAGCAGCAGATGAGTAAGTGAGAAGTCATTTACAGTTCTGCAAGATCTGTATCAGATACCCCAGATTAGTCCTATGTATTTCTCTAGGCATGGTGAGATGAGATCAGCAGAAAAGAGTTTTACCTTTCCAAGTACAAAATAAGTCCTGGTTCTTCCCCTTAGCAGACTCCTACTTCACTGTCAGAAGTTTTTTTACATGGTAAGCTTTTCCTCCTGTTTTCAAAGCAGTGATGAGCAAATGTTACTTATCTTCTTAAATGCTGATGGAACTGACACATAGATGGATACTAAGAAGCTCATCCAAGCTCATGTTTGCTAAGAATCACATCAAAGTGTGTCAAGGAAGAAATATGTCACCTCCAGCAAGTAATAAGCAACACAGTCCCTCTACTGAGTATGATCTATGAGTACTCTACCAATGACAAATACAGAGTGGTCTTTTAAGTAGCAAAAATACATCTGGCTGGTTTACCTTGGAAGGGCAGAAAAGAATGGAAGGCAGAAAAAAGTTAGTCCTCCACAGCATACAATTGTCTACTGTAACAGACATAAGAAGATTCCATTACAATTTAATGGCTCACACAGTAAGTCTCTGTTCACCTGCCAGTGAATAAGAACACAATTTTGCAAGCCTTTCAGAACAAGATTTTTTTTCTTCAGTTTGTGAGCTTAAATAATTGGTCTCAGCTTGCAGAATTGAGATTAGTTTCATAAAGATGTATTTCAGTCACTATCTGTAATTGCAGCACTTCAATGTATGAGGTAGTGCAGCAATGTAATTTTCTACTTTTAGAAGAAATAGAGTAGGAAGTTAGTTTACTAGGCACCTTTCCTCACCAATAAGTAAGTAGCAGTGATTACACCAGGAACACTGTCTCCAAGTGCAGGGTGAAAGTTTTACCTCATAGTTATAAAGTATCTTATAGTAGAAGAAATATAATTTTATTTTTGAACAGTGAAGATTTATAAAATTCTACTTTTACTTTACATTCCAAAATTATCCAATTTGTGACAAAAATAAATATTTTTCTGCGCTGTAACTTTGCTAGAAATGTCTTAGTAAATAACTATGCTTAATGTAGTGTACAGATGAAATACAGTATCAGCAATATCTTTATGGTAAGATGAAAAGTTCTGTAGCCATTATGGGTTTCCAGCATATAATCAGAAAGAAAAATTACATTCAGGATTTTCTGAGAATGGCTAAAAATGCTAACAAAAACCTCTTTACTTTGACAGGTATTATTTATTAACATGACACTTCAGTAATGAACAGGTGAAAAATGCACATCTTTAAATGTTTTTTTTTTTTCCACTAGGTTATTAAAATGTAGATAAAAGAAAAGGGCTCCTAAGAGTCTGAATATTGCTTTTAAATAATATGCAGCTCTTTTGAGGTCTGAGTTAAAACCACCAAATGTCACTTAGAAACTTCACAAATAAAATAGATAGGGTTATTACTCTTACAAAGGCTAATGTACATAAATACAAATATTATCAGCAGACAACAGGACAGCAACATAACCCTCAATCCAAAACATATTTAATAGGAAAGGAAAGCATCACCATGATGAGCATTTAAGCTACAAAGAATTCTCATGCTGCTCACCACTCAATATATCACTTAAAGGCCTGATTCTGTTACTTGAGCATACCAAGGAAAATCTTATGCCTACTGAAGCTAAGTTCAAATGACTTCACTGGGACTAGAGTATGTACACCAATTCATATTTTCAGTCACCAGATCAATCATTCTTTAATTTCAATATTTACAGCCTTTGGCATCCAAGACTAATGCCTTGAAACTATTAAAAATCATAAAATTGTCTTGAAACAATTACAGGATTTGAAATAACACCTTTTTTTTTTTAATAGCCTCACTTAAGCTTCCAAATATAATATTTTAAGCTCTTCACTAAAAACATAAAAGATGACACTATTACCTGTAAGTTCAAGATATTATATAATAATGTGGGTTTTGAAAGAAATAGCCTTTTAAAACTCACCATATTGCAGTTACAATAACCGCAAACAATATGGCACATCGGTATGATGTGATATCAATTATTACACATTGGTATGTCCTAAAGACTGTAAATGAAGTTAGGAGGGATCGCCAGCTCCACAAATTTCAAAGCAAACAAACAAATATAGAAATGAAAAATCCCAAGGCAGATCCCTTTCTCTTTTTGGAAAACAGAAAAAAGTAAAATAAAACCCCAAACCCCCACTCCCCCCCCAAAAAAAAAGATACCAAAAAAACAAAACAAACAAAAACAAACAAAAAGGTCACAAAACAAAAAAAAAATACACACACAAAAAAACCAACCAACCAAACAAACAGTTTTTCCATATACCACAAGATTTAAAAGAAAATATTATCTTATTCCATTTATGTCTTATGATATCATAAATATCCAACATTCAGAAAATTTCTGTTGCCCACTAATGTAAATATCAATATCTTTGCTTCCCTTGCAGAAACTATCATAAATGCATTTGCTGATCAGCAGTCACTTTGTTCTGTAGATCTCAAAATTTTTCTTAACCCTTAACAAGTCTGTCATCAGTTCTAATATCAGGTTCACCACCTGGTCTCAGGTGTCTGGAAGACAGCCACAGTGAGATATTCTCTCCCTTTCTCCCTTTTTTCTCAGAACTGTGTCAGGAAGCAAATAAAAGAGCCTTACACTTGTCATTCCCATCAGACTATTTCCAGGCAGGCAGATAGGAGAGGAAACTCTTCTGGTTTTGATGGTTTGAGAGGAGGAATTGGGTCAACAGTGATTTACATAAGAAACTCAGCATGTTTTGAAGAAAAGGAGCAATGATAAAGGATGGGAAAGCATTCTCTGTCTTTTATAGGTACACTGACTGGGAGATCAGTTTTAGGAGATGGGCCAAAGGGAAACATAGTCAGGTAAAGACACCCATTTCCTCCAGGCAGAATGGACATTTGCTAGTGTCACACCTTTCCCAGTCATTACAGACTGGTATAAACCAAGGTGCAACCCAAAAGCTCATTATTTGTACACACACAAAAAAATGACTGAGAGTTGTTAGTATTGGATGCTGTTACGGAGATAATAGTGGATCTGAATTAGCTGCTGCCTAGGAAACAGAGCTACAGGTAACCCAGAGAAAACAACATGAAGAATTTTAGCATAACAGTAATATGTGACAGGTATGCTGTGCAGAAAACAAGCCAAGGCCAGAGAAGAATGTACCCTCATCTATTGAATGCAAAACCTTTCATTCCCTTGCATGTGAATTTTAACAGACATAAGGCTAAGGCATTAAAGCAACAAGGTAATTCTTCTGCACTACCTTACCAATTCTTAATAAGACTTTTTGTATAGCACTTATAATAGTACCACTTTTCTTTACTAATTTTCACTAGAAACAGTGATCAAAAACATTCCAACAATTGCAATTCAAGTCTGAAAAAAAAGCTGAAGGTAATTCAAGGCACTCAGAATCTAGTCTAGCACCTCTCAAGCAAATGATAAGAAAGCAGTGTCCAAAAATACACATTAAGATTTGATCCTCTGATGAATATGGATATTCTCACAATTCTTGCCACTTCTTTGGATTTAGAGTTACAAAACCAATGTGAAAATTACAGTCATAATTATATGTAATTTCAGTACTCTTTTAAAGTATTAATCTAATTGTATTAGAATTTAATATTTTCTCCAGAGAAAGAACAGGAACTGTTGTTTACTTGTTTGTTTGTTCTTTTAAAGATGCTTTCTCTGAACACAAGAGAACATAATTACATTTTACAGAAAACACACAGATTTTTACACTACAAAACTAGGTAAGTGTAGGCTTTCCTTCCAATATTTAAAGATTCCAATCTCAGTCAAAATGATAGCTTTGACTGAATAATTAAATGGGTAAATGAAATCTCTTGATTTTTTACCAATGCTAAAATACTAATTACCTGACATTAAACTATATTTAAATTTCCATAATTTTGTTTACAGTTAGATCAATATCTTTTAGGACATTAAACAGGTTATGTGTTGTCAGTAGATTTACAGTTACCAGTAGGATAGCATGTTTTGTTCATGACTATGTTATCACCTTGTGAAAGTCTTCAAGATGGTTAATTCTTTGGTTTACTTACTGACAAAAACTGACAGACTATATCTTTTCATCGCATTCCCATTCAGCAGTCCAAGATTCAGGAACTGATCAATGATCTCATGTTCTCTTGAATTCAAGAATAATGAATGCTCCATCAAGAATAATGAATGTCATCAAAGCACAGAAGTATTCCTCTTTGTATTCTATCCCAGATCATAGAAAGATCAAATTCACTCTGTAGCTTTTAAAAGAGATCTGTTTTTCATAGTTGCAGAAAGGAACAATAAAAACAAAAATACTGCAGAAAATATATTCAGATTTTTGTGCTGAAGAAGGCATTAAAAAATTCATTTGAATATGTACAATTTTGGAACACTTCCTTGTTTTCAATGTAATTGCTGTTCCCTGAAACAAACAAACAAATATTTAGTACTAAATTCACCGGATGTATTCAAGAAGACTATTACACCTTTACAAAACCAAGGGAGAACATACATGACCTACTCCTGTGTGTGCAAAATATCCAGCCATGGGCTGATCAGTCACAGGCTGATTCCAATCATAGTCACACATCTTGAATGATCACCTGAAAAACCCGCGTGTACAGGTCTCTATACCATCCGAGTTGTTCTAGGCTCTGACACAGGCCTTCATTGTTAAGGCAGATCAGGGCAAAATTTTGAAACTTTGGGCAATTCAGCTGACTTAAATTTAGACATCTCCAGTATCAATCCTCACATGTTAGCTGGTCATCCTACACTCTTTTTTTATGTCAGGGGAGAGAAACAAAACCACTGAAACTGAGCCTTTTTGGATATAAAAATGAGGTGAAAATTATTTAAGTAGTACCTGTTAGTGACTTTGAAGGGAGCCTAAAATTCAGAAACTAAGATCTGCACTTGTTCTGGTGAATCCTCCCTTTCAATCCTGAAAAGGAGCCAATCATACTTAAAAGAAATAAATAAGTAGGAAATAAAAGAACACAAATTAGTTTTCACTGGCTCAGCTTTATTTATTAGATTTTATGAAAGGTTATAAAACATTCTTTTATGCAGACTATAAAAATATTTTCTTTCAGTGCTTTTATTGAGCTAAGGGGCACAAATTAAAGTGGGGTCTTTTGAATTTGGTTTTACTAGCTTTAACTCTATATTAATACATACATTCCGTGACGAGGTCATAAAATAGAGGGAACCATGCAGTTTGTTGTGAAGGATGAAAAGCAGTCTGGATTTTAGCATATTCCTTGGGAATGTTTTTCTGCTATTGCAGACAACTAAGAGAGGTTTCATATCAGGAAGTGATTCTTATGGCAATATGAAATAAACATCTATGTAATGCTTTTTGTCTATTATGTTTTTTTGTGCTATGATGATCTACTGTTGCCATAACACTTTTTTTGCTTTGTCTTCATGTTCCCCTTTTCAATCCTATTTTCTTGACATGTTATTGCAAATGGAAATGCACCAGTCTCTTCCCATTATAATTCTTCAAAAACAAGTTTGGGTTTTTTGTCTTTTGTTTGTTTTAAGGTTTCAGGGTTTTTTTCTGTCAGATAATTATTGTTTCATCTTAGCTGTTGGTTTTCTATAGTTGTGTGTTCAAAAATAATATATAAAAAATTATTTTTCATTATCAGCTACAACATGGAAAGAAACATGCATAGTTCTTCTTTCAGCTACCATATTGGGCAAATTTTTAGTAATTGAATGGACAATATGGATTCTCAGCATAATCTCCTTTGTATCTTTTCATTTAATTACAAGGTGGTCCTGATGTTGCTACTTATTCATAATCTTACTAACACACAGACAGAGGCTTCTCAAAGCAAATTTAGTGTAACAAAACAGAAGCACAAGATGGTAGCCTTCTAGTACACCACAAAAGCCACACAAAACACCAGGTTTTATGAAAAGCAAATTCTGATGTGAAATTTAAGATTGCTTTGAAAGCATGGAGAATTGATGACTCTCTTTTAATTCTTTTACTACTACTTGTTTATATGATGGTCTTTCTTAAGTATGACAGTGAAAATTCAGAGAAGCATCTCCTAAATAAGGCAAGGTATCATTAAGAGCTTTTATTCCATTACATAGATTCTCCTTCAGAATCAAAATTTTGAAACACTATCCCATCTGAGATAGATTTTCAATCCCTTTTCAAAAGCAAGATAGGTCACACATTGTCAGAAACTGCCCTATAAAATAATTGCTTCGTAGTAGGCACACACAGCCTTGGGAAGGCACATAAGCAGTGTTCTGAAGAAACAGGGAACATTTTTCTGAATAAGATCAACATTTAAGATGCATTTGGAAAAACACATTTGGAAACAAAACTATCCTCTTCCAAGTTGCTTAACATTATGTATGAGTAATTTTAAATTAAAAACCTATCTTGAAGAAAACACAAAGCAATTACACATCTGAACACATTTTCAAACACTGAGCATAAAGTTAAGAGGTAAAAATAACATAAGTCTCAGGGGCAGTTTTCAGCACTGTTGCTTTGGTTTACCAGCCATGTCCAGCAACATTACTACCTAATTTTAATGCTGGAAGCAGGACTGAATCCTTCATTTAGATGCAGTACTGTTCACTGTTGAAAACCTGAACATTCATTTATGAGTCTTACTCACAGATCCAGCCCTCCCAAACAAAGCCGTCTGATAAACTGAAATATGAAGCATCATATTTGGCTTTGGTGTTTTAGTCTTGTTCTTTCACAGAACTGGACCGTGAACTGACTTCACTTCTTTACAATAATAACCATTCTACTGAAATTCGCAGCACTGTGAACTGGTCATCCAAAAATAAGTGAAATATGCATTCAGAAGGTGTAATGAGACTTTTTTCAGACGGAAAGCAAGATAGGCATATTTCTCGAATATTATATTAACTCCTTACCAATAAAAGCTTTCCCTTTCCAAGGCTCCCTGAGATTTCATATAAAAATTTACAGAAGACATAATATTGCAGAATACCTCTTACTAGTTATTGTGCACTTCCAGTTAATTTCCCCTTCCACATCTCTCCTTTCTTGTCATGTCTTTCCACCTTCTTCTTTTAGAAGGACATTAGAAAAGCAACCAGAGCTTTTATGCAGAAGAGGAAAAACATAGCCTATATATAAGTAGAATTACCTTTAATTATATTGCATGTCAACATTTTTCCTGAAGCACCACTAAGTGTTTAGGACCACTAAGTGTTTAAGCACCACTAAGTGCCTAGTTTCAGGCCTCTGAAACTAGATTTTTCTAAAAAAAATGAAACACTAAGTCTCAGAATTTATTTGACCTGAAGAGTTAAGGGGTAAATGACAATATTACTCATTGTTAGGTCAGGAATGCAGAGTTAGAAAATTATTTCATAGTTACAAGGGTTTACTCAATAACTATAAATTCTATCATTTTTTTTGATTTTTTTTTTTTTTAAACATCGTGGGGTTCTATTTTCAGGGCTTTATTAACAACTCAAAGGACTTTGAGTTTTCCTTGCTATACAGGAATAGAGAGACTGCTGTGTGACTTCTTGGCTGTAACACAAAATCCATACCACTCAGAGCATTTTAAAAATGAAGGGAAGCATGAAGGCATTGTTTCAGCTGTTGATTTTTCTAGTTTGGTGACTGAACATCAGGTGGAAAGACAAAGAGTTTTTGAAGGTGAGTCATAATGATGAGGTAAGTACCTTTGAGAAGGGATTTTTATATTTTTTCCTTTGAAAACAGCAATTCTAATAAGAAAGAAGATAGATAGGTCTACAGACTATTGAAGTTTCTCGGCATCTCTGGTTTCTTGAAACAAATTGTATTCTTCTTGTTCCTTTCCACCTGACATGGGAGACAGCCTTGAAAGTCTCCGAAAAAATCTGTATTGATTTCCTCTTAAGGATGGATTAGAAGAATGCAAGCCTTGAGGAAAACAGCTGCCATTTCTCCATAGTGTACTTTAAATAAAAAAAAAAAATCTATTGTGTCTCTACTAGTTGATACCAGGGTCAGTGAGTAATAGCACCCAAACACTTCCCAACACTTAAAACTGTGAATGAGACAGGAGACTCCCTTTGGCCATGCTGTTTATCTTTTACTAGCACAGATCTATCTCGATGTTAACAAATGCTTGGACACTTAACACCTTTGATATCACAGTTACTTCCTCAACAGCCAGAAGAATTACCAATAGCACTTTATAGGAATACGTATATACTACCCTGTTTATCTAGGGGAGTCATCTCCTCCTGTTGCTTGAGTTTCATCTTACCAATCATTTTATGTCATATTGTATATACAGGGGTTCAGAAATCCTCATTGTGAAAACACTAAATGAGTTATTTTTCAAGGACCTGGACAATTCACTGACTAAAAATTGAGATATTTCTCTGGTTTTAATAATCATTGCTGAGATAGCATCATATTAATAGCATCTAACTGCTGTATAACAATAATTGTCATTTGTCTCAATCTAGTCATTAAGGATATTCCTATCTAGGTGAGAAGCTGAGATAGAAAAGTAATTTAGTGCTTAAACATATGGTTTAAAATAACTCCCTGGAAATAGAGATTTCAAATCACTGCAAAGCAGCCTCAGATCTTAGGATTTCAAAGTAGTCAAACTAAATACCATGCTATATACTCTGTAGGGACAATTAGACTAGTATTTAAAAATGAAGTTCAATCTGCTCTGCAGGGTTGCTAGGGATCCAGTGATAGTATCCACAGGAGAAATCACTCGTGGTCCACAGTGAAGCTTGTACATTGGTCATGCTAATGACTGCATGCAACACAGATATGAATAAATTCTACAGGATGATAGGCACAAAGTTACTGATATATCTTAGGTCCAATTTCCTCAATGATTCTGTGTAAAAATTTGAAACAAATAAAAAAGAGAAACATGAGAATTAACTTATCATGATACAAGACTAAACAGTTTCAGAAATGGACTATCAGAAGCAAAATGTCTACAATCAAGCTCTTAAAAGCCTGAAGCTTTTTTGACTGCCAGTGTCTTATCAAAAGTATCAGTTTAGACCTGAGACTCTGAAGTGATCCAGCAAGCCAATTCCTAGCTGTATCTTTATTCCTATTTTTTTTCATAATAAATACGATTATAAGGAATCTAGCAAATTCACAGTTTCACATGGAACTTAGTTCCAGTTCCAACATTTTTAGTTTTTTCTCTTTTGTTTTTTGCCTAATCCCACACAATTCAATTCACAAATGCAAATCCACCTAAACTGCACCTAAAAGTGCTAGTACCAGTCTACCCAGAGACTACAGATTATAGCACCCGCTCCTTACCCTCTCTCACCTGCCAGAGCTCCCAGTCCTGTGCACAAGTTCAGTGTCTATCTCAGTTTTCAAATGCACACAGAAAAATTTTGAAACATCCTAGTGTAATTCAGGAAAGAGAAGTCAGCCATTCAGTAGCCAACAACCTCTCTCTGCATTGACTAAAGAACACTAAAGAAACCACAACATCCTGACAAGAATTTTTTCTGGCTTGGGAGTTCATTTGACGACGGAATGCAAACTTCAAAATACATAGGCATAGAGTCCATGCCATTTTAAAAGAGTATCACAGCTCTAGAGTTTTAATTGGCTATATCGATATTTGACAAAGATAAATCATACATACCTGAAACTACTAGTCTGATCTTTTTGGAAGATATCATACTTCACTTTATTGTATGTTGGTCGATGGGAATATAAATATGTCTGTTTCTAAAAGTGGCTCTGTATTTTAAAGAATATGCAAGTAATTCATGGCCAAAGTTGTTACATCAGTAAAAGTGTCTGAAATATTTTTCTAAGATCATTTCTACATGAGTACATTTCTGTTAATATTTTTTATATAAAGCCCTGACATATCTGCCCTAAGTCTTCAGTACCCTTACACGGTACATATCAATATTTTTTCTACTAGTATAGTGAAACTGTGGTAGTTTACACACAATTGCAATTATCAGTCATTTACAGTTGCCATGTCAAAATAGAGTCTTAGTCCATTAATTGAGATATTTTAAAACCTATGCAACATCCAGCAGTATGACTTTGATGATATCAACAATTAAAACAGATATGCACATTATTTGAAAATTAACTTCTTTTAATAAAAAGAAATGAAGTCAAAATTTTCTTGCATTTGCTGTCATCATATAAAATCCAAAACAGTACCTGCTTCCAACACTATCTCCTTGAACCTATATAGTGCACTGCCTTATTTGTTGCAGGGGTGTTGTAGGGCTATAAACAACAGAAAATGAACAGGTCTATTAATGCTTCTGTTTGAATAGAAGTCAAGTAGCAAGACAATTAAAAAAAAAAAGGAAAAATTTTATCATTAAATATATCAATATATTTTTAAATCAGGCAGACAGAGTATTAATATGTGTTGTTAGTCTTAGGTACAAATGTGTTTCTACAGAATACTGACATATCTAAGAATTAATCAAGGAACACATCCATCAGAGTGAAGCATGCTGAATATTCTGTTCTAAATACTGTTTCTCTCACCTTAGAAAAAAATCCTAAGTAGTTATTTAATACATGCATTGATGCTAATATCTGATGTCATCATTAATGTTTCAAAAAGGGTGTCAACAATTTCCTAGTTAACTATCTAATAAGCAGAGCTTCATGGTGGGGCACTTCTTAGAAGAAAAGTGCCCTAACTTTGAGAGCTGGGTAAATTAAACTCTATAAGTGCAAAGCAAGAGTAATCTGGCTGAAAAATACACACGTTCTGTTCTTCTAGTATGTGAGTATTTAAAATGGATTACCAGGTGTTTCCAAATATTTGTGTGAAAGAGACTGACCTCATTTAATTTCAGCAGGTAATCTTCAGCAGGTAACCTTAGGCTAGGTATAGTCAATACAGAGGTAGGTACCTCCAGAAAACAATTGGTCTGACCTTTCTCAGACATCTCTGGAGATGCCTGTTTCTACCTGTAATTATGATTGGAGTCACAGTGACTGCCAGCAAGTTACACAAGTATCATCAAACAAAAAGAGGAAAATTCCTGCTGAACATACTTTCAATTCATTGTACAGTGTTCAAATTCCATGACATTTTTGTTGCACTTAAGCATCAATAGTATTTGATTTGGTGACTCCGTTCTATCTCATTTGAAGTGGACTCGATTCAGAATTTACATAAGGCAATTGCCTAGCACAGAACTTCAGCCCATGTGTCATTTACATATGACTTTAGATTGTTAAATGAAAAAGAGCCCAAGCATTTCCTTCTCTTTAGAAACTGTAAAATTCCACAGATTAGCATCTGAGTTATCTTGAATCACTTTTCTCTAATACTTTGAATACTGAATCAACATCATACAGTGCTGAGAGACACAGTAAATTTTGACCCCAAAACCTCTGAATATTTTATTAAAAATCACTTCTATAAACATGTTTTTTACAAATAAAGGAGCACTTGCTACAGGGACTAAAAAGAATGTGAGGCAGGTTTATACATAATCAGAATTACTTGCATAAAAATGAAAGCATTTTAGTGTTATAGACTTAAACAAATTCCTTTTTGAAAAATATATTTTGCAAAGCAGAGTTAACAGTTCAACAAAGACAAATTCAGAGTCCTACGCCAGGGACAAAATAACACCCAGACCTGTGAGGAATAATAAGCTGAATAAAAATGACCAGTGTACCTTTGCAGCAGTCAGCCAACACCTTCTGGGCTGTGTCAGTAATAGTACAGCCATCAGGAGCATCATTACTGCCTTCTATTCCGCACATGAGAGACCAAACTTGGGCTCCCCACGACACATAATGCTTTACCTAGGAATCAGGGTAGCCAACAACCAACAAGTTTAGTCTTCTATTTTACTAGAGTGCGTAGTATGAGACAAAACAGAGAAGAGAGAAAATTTTGAGCAGCCTGCTTTTTTCCTTGCAGCCATGTAATAAAATCACTGTTGCAGTGCATGGACGACCCAGGAAGAAGCAGCATTGCAAACCATGACATTTACATTACCACAGCACATCCAAAGCAGAATATTTCATCAGACTGACAGGTCATCTCAGCTCAAGGTCATACTCTGGGCACAACCTAATGCTTGTTCATATTTGCCAGCACCAAATCTTAAGGCATTTACAAGCTCACTTCTTGTCC
Organism: Lepidothrix coronata; assembly: GCF_001604755.1. Lineage (NCBI taxonomy): Eukaryota > Metazoa > Chordata > Aves > Passeriformes > Pipridae > Lepidothrix > Lepidothrix coronata. The sequence continues at coordinate 3,355,277 of NW_016690225.1, forward strand.
TGTATGAATCTCTGTTAACTACTGAGAATTGGCTGGCTTCTTTTGGTCTACTCAAACACATTAAATGAAAGAACAGTGTTGTTAGTAGACTTTTAGAAGACCCAACTCCCTCTTGAAAGACTGAATGTATACAAAGAGCATTTTGGAGTATGCTGTACAAATGACTGAAATGCTTTCTTCAGTCTTCTAAATTTACAACAGATGAAGTGAGAAAACAGAGTTTTCATTTGTAATTTCTTGAAAGTGTTCTTTGTTACCTGACAGCAAGTAACCCCAAAAATATCACAGAATATGCTTTCATGTGATTAATAAAAGTGATTGTTAAAATGTCAAGATATTCTAGGGCTCCTGGATATTTCCTTAGTTCTGCAGAGGCAGAAAAGCGACAAAAAACCCAATCTTTTCCTGCAACATGGAAGACTCTTCCTCACAAATCTAGTGGACCTTTATAAATCCATTTGTTGATAGTCACTTGCCCAGTAAAGCACTACTCTAGGCTGTAGAACAGGCAAATCTGATTTATCTCTAATTACGTACAAACATAAAATAAGTAAAATTATGCTTTTTAGGCCAATTGAGTAAAAACACTACAGAAAAGAGCAAGTAAAGTGGAGATGGCAGGAAAAGTATGGAGAAAGTGTAGCCCATCATATTTAAACAGATTGTGGTGAATCAGAAGGCCAAAGGTAAGTGATCTGCTGAAGATCATTAGCTAATGACAAGATTTCATAACAGTCACTCAACATGCAGGAGTATTCAGAACTTGGCAAAAGCCTCTTGCACTCTCTCTTGCTTGGGCTAAAGCCTGTTCCTGTAGCCTCAGTCAGAACGCACGAAGATGAAATTAAGAGCACATTTTACATGGAGAATTTTTCCTTCCTAACCTTTATGCAAGGTTAACATAGTGTGTAAATTTCATCATGCTTAATTTCAAAGCTACACTACTACTACCACATTTTACAGTGGAAAAGGTTGCAGTTCTTAAAAGAGTAATTTCATAGTGTATGCAACCTACCCTTCAATTACAACTCTATTTTTTACATTCACTTCCACTTTAGCTGAACTGTACTGCTACAAAAAGCAGGATCAAAACTGAGGAACTGCCCTTAGTTTCTGATAAGCTCTCTTAACTTTGAGGCAAGTCTCACTCTCTAAAAATACACTCATTTCAACAATTTTATTGGATTTTTTTAATAAAAAAAACCTATATAACCACAGAAACATAGTATTTCTGCAGCAATAATTCATCATGACCAAAATTCATAGGGAAGAAATGTATGATATCCAGTCACTGAAAGAAATGTGAGTGGAAGAGACTCCTTACCAAAAAAAGTGAGAAACTGGATTAGGAAAATATATTAGGGATCAATAAACTTGAAATAGGAAGACAATCACCCATCTGCTAAAGTAATATATATGTATAAAAGGTATGAAGGGTTAGAGATGAGAATTCAATTATAAGACATGGATATGTTTCATATTCCTGGATGAAATACAAAGTGGGTGAATAAAAGGGAGAGTGTTGCTAATTAGGATGTTTCTTATGTCTTCATGACTAACACACTGTCACATTTCTCAATTACTATTTATTATCCTAAGACAGCATTTTGATTACACCAAGTAAAATCCTAAAGACACCACTAAAGATAATTTTAATTAATTTAAATGTCCGTTTTCCCTGGAAAACACAAATTAAAAATTTTATATGATTCTCAGGATCTGAGAGTTTTGGGCAGTTTTTTAGAATATTTATAATTTGTATTGAATTGTATTTTTCTCCCCCATTATGTTCTAATCACTTGCAATGCCACAAAAGGTCCCTGTGTTTGCTATTTCTTAATTTTTTCCCTATGAAATTAATAAGAACTTATTTTCAGGGAGGACACATTTCAGAAATGAATTTAAAGCAGATGGAGAAGACAGCAGGAGAACAACGCCAATAGACAGCAGGTGAACGACACAGTAGGAAACATTTTATTTCCTTGATTTTTGCTTCTTGCTACTGAAGGATAGAAAATATGCAAAGAAGATCTGAAAAGTCAACACTCTATAATTCCTTAGTATGTAATTTCTTTAGGTCTGGCTACTCTTAAGATTTCCAAAAGAGTCACTGAAAAGCAACACTGAATTTCTCATGGTTATTTTAAATATTTTGCCTCATGACCACAGCCACTAGATTGGCTAATATCTCTAATGCTGCATGGTTTACTGGTGAGCTTTATACCTGCTGGTTCTCTGGTTGGTTCTTACTATATCCTTCTACAGTCCTCACAGAGCTAGCTACAAGTGGGTCTTCGTATCTCTGATTGAATCAAGACTTTCAAGCTTTACACAATGTTCCTTAAAAAATCATATTGTATGTGCACTACTTGCTGGGTTCCTATTTTTACTGCCTAGTTTCTTCTGCAAGCTGGTTTTGATGATACATTGTCTGGCTAAACCTTACCTTGGCTGTTTATACATGTGAGTCTCCATGCTAAGCTCTGTCACAAAGCATTCTGGTTGCTCTCAGAGGAACTTCAGTATGGTGTCTGGTTTCTTTATTTCTTTAGCTAATTATGCTGCTATCTGTAATCCACACAATAAAAACACTCGGAGAATTTTTTTTTCCAAACCTGCTGTTCAAAATCAGCAGGGGAGTTTTACATACCGACAGGATGAGTTAAAGCCTGCACCCCAGCAGGTGGCGGCATTTTCAGATACCAAAAACCAGTGCTGAACTTGCTGTGGAGAAATTTTATAGGATTGAAGGTTTAAAATGTTTGATAACTCAAACAGTCCAAGGAATTGCTGTAGTTATTTGAAAAAAAAAAATTAAAATTCCTATTCCTTTGAAGAATTCTGCCAAATTTCTCTCTGCATTTTTTAGCTAGCTAATACATAAAAAAACGTCCTTTGGTGAATAAGCTTTCATACGCACGCCAGTAATGCTGACTTACTGCTCCCATGATACGCAGAATATCAGTGGTAAACAGAACTTCCTTACAGTCTGACCAGTGTGCATGCATATGCATTAAAACCCTTCCCTTTCCATTCACCAGTGTTAAAATGTAAAATTGAAATGTTATCCTATGTATTTATGATTTAGCCTCCTATTTAAGTTTCTTTGTAGCCATTAAATGGCAAAATGTGGAGACAGTTGTAAGAAAACAGTCTCAATCATCTGTAAGCTGATCACTGTTGAAAAAGTTTTAGCTACGCTTTTTTCAAAACCCTGAGTTTCTTCTGTCTGGTTTGATTCCTAGTTTATTCACTTATCGCTCATCCATTCTTAATTATACTATGAAGGCTACTGAAAAAGTGTTCACATATTACTTGTCATCTTCTACTTAAAAACAGCAAATGGAAAATATTTCTGCAGTATATGATCCTGGAAACAACCAAATGTTTTAAGAAATATGGGGTTTAGTAGTTCTTAGAGAAGTTGCATCCTATGCTCATACTCACACCAGGCATTGGAGTAGGGACCCTTGGGATGCAACCTAACTGTAACGACTAAATTCAGAAGATTAGCATTATGTCATAGGAGATTGCTAAGTTTATGACACCTTAATGGTTCCCTGACTGCAGGCACTATCAATAACAGTAATCTAACTGCCACCACTAATTCAAAGAGGCTGGAATTATGTCATACCAAACTGCTCAGTTTATGACATCAACATACAAGCTGTATGGGGGCTGAAATAGCAAGTTAAGAAAAGCTGAAAAAGAGGCATAGAAAACTCATATAATCAGCCTGCTTTTCTTGAACTTCACAGGTGCACCTGCATGTCTTGAACGTGCCAGCAGTTCACAGCAGTGTTCCCATTATTCTGATACACAGTGGCCATTTCATTTTCTAAACAATGAATTGGAGGATTAATTTTCAAGACACCTTTGTTCTTCATAGCAATAGTGAAAATCATGCTTTGACTTGAATAGGCACTCGGAACAAACACCTACCATTAGATTTAAAAGGACGTATCTGTGCCTCTTTAAGTGGCGTATCACCTATACCCCGTTATGAGTTTCAGCCTATAGCCAGCAGGAACTAGATAGCGATTTCAGAACTTAAAGTCAGACCTTTAGATTACTTTAAGCCTAAAGCTACAGTTCTCAGTTAAATGCTTTTTGTAAGTATGGAAGTGAAAGCTCAGATCTTTTACAGTACATATGCCTATGAAACATGTCCAAACCTCTGCAGGAAAATGTTACTCAGCCTGAAGTCCCACTGTTACCTCTGCCAGGCAAATAATATTTGTGCTGCATAAGATCAAATCACCATTTAATTGAGCTTTTGTGAAATCAGTTTATAAAAGAACCTGATTTTTCTCCAACCTCTCCTTTTTAAAGAACATGTGTCCCCAGCACTAGGCACTGTTTCTTAGAGAGTCTTAGCAGAATAGGCAGAGCTACTCCACAGTGGGAAATGTGTACTGCCATGTCATTTATAATTCCTCCTTGCATAACTAATATGAAAAAGTACACAGGAGACAATCAGAAAGTCAATGTGATGGCTTTGTGTTGCTGTGATTCAAGCTATGACAAAATTCCTCAATGGCTTTTTAGTGCCTCCTCATACCAATAAAGCACAAAAGCAGAAATGCTTCATTTAGATATAGGGGAAGGGGAGTTACAGCAATTAGATGTAGGAACACCTTTCTCCTTGCCACTCAACTTTAGAACAGTACTTACCTATAAATTACTTGTGCACTTCTGAAAACTGTAGCACAAACCATTTAATCTTCAGCTGAAAAGATAAGACTCAGCCAGTGGAAGCAAACAGCTAAACAAAGGCTTTACAGTCCTTACTGCAAATAGACAGGCAAAATAACACAGATCCTACGGAGGAGAGAAGATATTTTTGTAAGGAGAAAGGTGGCAATGAATGAACCAAAAAAATTCCTTGAGGCCTAGATTCTGTGTCTCTACTTCTTAGCAATAGCTAAGCATCTGATGATGCATCTGAAAGTATTTCAGATGAGACCTGGAGCTGCTGTGATTTAGGATTACTATCTGATGAGATTTCTCTGACATAGTATAGATCCTACATGATGTTTGACTATTTTCTTAAAACTAGGAAAAAGAAATTAACAAATCTGTAATTTTAAGCATTTCTGTTAGGCTAGTTCTCCATAAATATCCCTTCATTTAATTATGTTTTCATTTAACAAGTTTTGGAGGGGAGAGGAGAGGAGAGGGAGAGGGAGAGGATAAAGGGTAAAGGTAAAGGGAAGTATTTTAAAGATTTTTCTTACATACAAGTTTTGCTCACATTTCTCGCAGATTTGAGAGAAAACTTTGTTGCTGCTGACTTTACTGCTTTTGATACACAAAAAAAAAAGTGAAGTGTAGCTTTGGAAGTATGTGCAATCACATATATTTATTTGGTACCTAAGCCTATACCACAGCAATTTCACTGCTATCAGGAGCTAAGACAGATAAATTAGACCTAGCAGTAGTTACAGGTGACACCATCAACCTGACTACAAATGCAGTCAGCCACTGAAAGTCAGGATCAAATCGTGCCCTTGATACTCATTTACTTACATACCCACCTTACCACTATAAATGTTTCCTATTAAAAAATATTTAAGAAACAACTGAACAACTAATTGCATGTATACTAATTGCAAATTGTTAACCTTAAACTCTACAATGTTTTAGGAATGAGAGGATGACCTATGCCATTACTGCAGTTAATAGATTGATGACCAACACCTCAAAAATAGCTTAAAAGAGCTCTGCCAGCAAAAATTTCAAAGTGGTCATTCCAGTTAAATGTCATGTGAGTTCTAGAATTTTGCATTTCACATGAACACATCTACGAGCTGTACCATTTATTTAAAAAAAACCAAACAAACAAGTACGCTTTTGGATTTCAAATATTTGCTGAAAAAAAAACCAAACTAAAAAAAAAGTCTGAAAATATGGATGAATAAATTTAAAGAAAACTTATTATTAGCTCTTTTCTTCCCTTAACAAAAGGTTTATCAGAGTAAATGCCTTTTTTTGGGGGGGGGGGATAACAATGACCCTAACATTTTAAAAGAATTAGTAATACAACTTCATAAATACAAATATTATAAATAAATTTATAAAAATAAATAAACAGTATACAACTTATACTGAAAAGAAAAATTAAACAATCTATATAATTATGAATGTCACATTGTGTAATAAACATTTGTAACCTAGTAAGAAAGAGAAATTATTGTAGAACAGAAGATCGAATGCTAGAATTTACATATACTTTCTAAAATATACTGTACTATACTGAGGACCCTGCAAAAAAAACCTTCAAAAAACAATTGCCCTGAACTCACTTCAGCAAACTAAGTGCTATAAAGAAATGAGAGCTATTACATAATTGTAACTAATATATGATAATATAGACATGAATAAAAGTACTTTCAAAATACCACTAACAATCATCCAAACCTAAGAACATTTGAAATGTTTGAACATTTTCAAAAATCCTGTATTAATACTCAGTTTCATCTGTTATTAAACAAGGCCATTATTTTACAACATTTCTCTAAAAAATTAAAACCTATATGCTAATGAAATGACATCACATAAGTAAAAAAATGGTGTTTCCCTATGTAGCTTTCATGTCCTCCCACTGCATTCTGAATATTTAGAAGTTTGTGCAGTTACTTTTGGTAACTTTGACAGGTGTTAAAGCAGCTTTTACAAGCCAGCTGCTACTTGCAGAGACAACTGACACTGAGTCTTGGACATGTAATTGTTAATGAAGAAGTAAAATGAAGAAGTAAAGTCAGATCTACTAAAACCCATTCTACAGACAATAAAAAGGCACAGGCTTTTTAAACTCTGTTGTGTAACACTGCTCTGACAAAGGTCATAAGAAGTGATTAAAAATGATGGAGAGCTCTATCCATATGATATGATATATCATAGAAAAACATTACTACCAGAACAGCATAACTGGGAACTGCTGTTCAATCAACCCTAATCCAGGCTTGAATCATTTATCAACCTCTGTCTTTCTTGGGAGCTCCAGTACTTGCTTCCATATACAATCTCAATAAGAAATGTAATGTTATGGTTCCTCATCCTAATCCATCCACACTTTCAGTCATTCTCTCATGATGTACTTTATTTTTTGGTCACCAGAAGGTGTTCTGCTCTCCCAGCATCAAGCCACAAGCCCTGGAGATCCTGAAAAACAATAATTACATTGAATCTCACACAGTGTTATGTTCCCTAAGTATTTTATTATTTTTGAATGCATTAGTACTTCAGGGCATGTTTGTTGGATTCCAAAAATTGGATATAAGAAAAAGAAACTGCTAGGCTTAAACAGAAAACCTTGAGTCACAGAAACTGGGAAAAACCTCCATTTGAGGGCCAGACCACATGTCACTTGTTTGGAATGCTCTGCCAAGGAACAGGGAAATGGTGCTCTGATGTTATCAGACCCCTGCATAAAATCCATTCTTTTCCCCCCTTTGCAGGTGTATTCTCTGTATCCCTTGCATTCTGTAGATCTAATAACTAATCCCTCCTGTAAAATTCCCCAAGACAAAGTAGGGTTTTTCCCACGAGGTAATTCCTAAGACCCCGAGATGTGTTAACCTGGGTTTTCCCCTTATGTCATCCTTGTGAAACCCCCCAATTTTAAAAGAATAAATATCTAAACCCCCTGTTGAATATATAAACCCTAAACCCTTTAAATATGAAGTTGTATGTCCAATAAAGGATTCCAGTTTCTGCCTCCAAACTGGGATCGTGTTAGCTTTACTGACCTCTGCATGTTAGACAGTCGTGTTAGTGCAGTGTAACACAGATGACCCAAAGAAGCTTTAAATTATCTGCATAAGGTACTAGTAATGACCTAGTCATAACAGCACAAAACTCAGTGCCAGAGCTGACAAAGTGGATATTACCTGCACTCACTGTGCAGGCCTGAAAGGTGTCTGGTGCTGAAGCTGCCTGCTTCAGCACTATCACCTCAGCCAGGGCTATGCTACCACGCTCTTCTGCATGGAGAAATGACCTAATTCTCAGCTCACTGGCTCTCACACGAAGTTTTTATATGACACAGTTTGTATACCTCACATGCCATAGCTATGTACTCGGGGAAGGACATGTACTGTACAGTGACTAACTTAACTCGAGGCTTATAAACATTTGTGCAAATAAATTTCACTCTCTTTACTGGGCTTGTTCCAAGATCTTTGTTTTACATGTGTGGCATTTTTCTATATGTCCACTGGTCCTTCTATGAAATACACTGTGTGGGTAAATCATCTTTCATTTTAGAAAACATATGCTTAGAACAATTAATTTTTCTCTGCGGTATGTATAGCAAAGCATCTGTAAATGTCTACATGTACACTTCAACTAACAAAAAATATTAGATGGCACAACAGAGTCATATAACTTGAAAGAATATATTATTATACACAAACTCCATCTTCACCTATTTGAGTGAATAAAAATCAAAAATGTATATCAGTGTGATATTAAGGCTGAAATTTTGCACGCATCAAGTCAGGAAGCTGCATGTTACAGTTTCCATAGCAACCATAATTAAATCTCCTTTTGCATTTGTGGTAATTTTTAGCAATGTATTTGATATAATTGTCATGTGGGTAACACTTTAGTTGAAAAAATGGTGTAATTTCACAATGGATTATCTTTACATGTAGGGCACAGCTCTGCAGCCCCTACTAGCACAACATTCACAGAGGTGTCCTTTATGCTTGTATCAGTTCATCTTCTGTGTGTGTTGGTACAAGGTGGGGTGTCGAGTGGGGGTCATATGGGATATGGGGCTGTAGATGATGTGCAAATAATTTAAAATATTTCAAACACCTGATCTACTGAAACTCACCCTGGAGAACAATTCTATTGATTTTTCTCACATCTACTCATGTAAATGCATACTCACATCATTATGACTTGCCCATTAAATCTTTTGTAATTATTTCATAAAAATCTTGTTAAGCATACAATATTTTTGAAGAGAATTCTAAGAAATTTTCACACTTTTAAATTATTTCCAAATCAAAGCATCATGTGAACAATTTTACTAAATAAAGCCAATGTTCTGATAATAATAGTTTTTTCTTTGCAAGAAAAGGAAGCAAGAGATTCAGCAGTACATGAGACACTGTCTTCTCTCACTGGCTATTACAGACTGTAAGTGCTGCTTTTTAAAACTCAGTAACTTCACTGTTTTATCACTTACTAAATATATATATATGGATGTATAAAAATAGCCCAAAGTACAAGTCCTATTCCATACTAAAAGCTTACATTTTTATAGGACTATTCTTATCGTTTCTGAATCCAGAACTTGTGTCTGTTTTACTTAAAAGTGGCCAATAAACATGAACTGAAGCATATAATGAGGGAATATTAATAGTATTCATCCTGATTTGGAAACTACTATGCCGAGTTTCAGCTTGGAGTTAAACATGGTGACCAAACTGTAAATTTAAAAAATGTGATCTGTATGTGTAAAATAAATACAATATTGCAAAAAAGCAGCACGATGACCTATTTAAAAATAATTTTTTGTCCATCCTTAAATATATTATGTAACAACAACATATCAGACAGATTACTGCAGCCCCAAAATTATGGTATCACCATTACTCATAGCAGACAAAAAGATTTGCATTAACTTAATAAAGGAGGTCTCTGGACACTTCAGACTATCTCAGTTTCCTTGTGTTAGCTTGCTTTAGCTTGCTTTAGCTTTAACACCTAATTACACAATGATCAAGTGGCTACTGCCTAATTTGCGTTTAGCTTTATTGTAATTATGTGGTATAATGATTAAAAACATTATAAATGTGATATATTCTTTAGCTAAAAATAAGAATTAGTAGCTGTTCCATGCAGAATTATCTGTGGCCCTGGAATGATAAAGTTCTACATTAACATATAAGCACAGGATAATAGCAGAGACCTTGAAGGTACAGGCACAGATTGACTCTAGGGATCCAATGGGCTTAAACTTGTAATCAATTACCAATTTTTCGTTACTATAAATGCAGCTTGGAAACCAGTAAAACAAAATTCTGAGGGTAAAAACAAAGAAAAGGTATTCAGCATTTACAATAAGAACTAATATTGTATGGAATAATACAAGAAAAACTAAGTGGATGATGCTAATAACAACACAAAAATAATCCAAACCCACCCAAGTGCAAAGAGGAAGAAACCTTCATTATCAACATCATAATCTTCCTGGTGAAAAAAACAAGATGGAAAATATTACTATATAATAGGACTTTTACTTTGGGCTATTTTTATACACCTATATATAGTAAGTGAAAAAACAGTAAAGTTACTGAGTTTTGAAAAGCAGCACTTATAGTTTATAATAGCCAGTGAGAGGAGGTACTATCTCATGGATTACCACCATTGAAATCTCAAGTTCAGTCTCCATACGTGTTAAAGGTTGATGTATAATTTTTACTTTATATTTTTTTCTGAGTATTTGGTTTAAAGCAAAAGAGGGAAAAGGAAAAAAAAAAGAAATTAAGAGTTTTTTGCAATTAAATATTATTTTTCATATATCCCAGAGACTAGCAACAGTATATCACAAAACCAGTGTGGAATTGCACAAAGGTACTTCAGACTTACAATATACTTCAGATTGTTATTATTGGATTAGATTTTCATTTACAGATTTGCTGGAACTGAAGTCTGATTTAGTAAGATTAATTATAAAAGGATCCAAATTCTTTTCTATGTATCTTTATAAGAAGGAATTCTGAGAGGCCCATATGATTTTAAACCTAAACAATATTTATTCTGCTAACATAATGGATTGAATCAGTTTGATTTTTCTGGTCTCTGAATCTTTTGACTCTATAGTCATCAAAAAAATCACCATGCAAAAGTCGTATGCTTAAAAGGAAAGAATTATATGCACAACTGAGAAAAGTAAAGGGACAGTCTGAGTCATTTAAGCATTGTTAAGTCATTTAAGCATGTGTTAAGCATTTTTCATTTAGAGTTTTATTGGTTTATAAATAGATTAACATGTTCTAGAAGAGGCTGATGAATTCTGGAAACATGTAGGCAAAATTCATGCAGAATCAACTTTCAAGAGGAGAATAAAAATAATATTGCACCTGATTAAAAGCATGTTTAGATTTGCAGGATAATCTCATTATCAAAAACAACAGTGCTGTAAAAAGAACAAAGTAAAATATATAATTCCACATTGAAGAGATAAAGGTAAAGGAGAGAAGGATGAAAAAATCTAGAATTAGATATAGGAACAGGAATAAGAGGACCTTGGTTCTTTTCTTTCTGCTACTGCAAATCCATGGCAAAAATCAATCTTAAGAGAATATCCACAAACTCCTAATTTGTTACTGGTTTATCTTCAGCATTAGCAAGAGTACAATCTGTGTGGCAGAACGAAATAGAGAATTTACTTTGGATGTGGAACATAGTTCAGATATTTCAGTGCCATTGTTCCTCTCTAGCAAAAGGCACAATGCATTAGCTCAGAGCAACACTCTAGAGAATTCGTCAGTGCTTCAGAGGTACATCATCTTTCACCAGGGTACTTCATGCAGATGTGGCACCTGCTAGTGTTTGCTTTCGCCAAAATGGAAATCATCTTAGGCTACATCAAAATAATTTAATGTAAATGCGGCATATATAACCTTAGGTCTGGTTTCAGAGCTGTTCAGCAAAAGGATTTGGTCAAAATACACAGTTCCAAGGTGAGTAAATAAGATGACTAAGTAGCAAAGGTACTTCATTTCAAGCCCAGAAAGCATTTCTGATTTCTGCTGTTTAACAGATAGCCTTACTACAGTAGATTTTTCGTCTGAAACAAAGCAGAAAAACTTTCCCTTGTAGAAAACTGCACAAGATTTTCAAATTAGTTTAGCAGGCATTTTCTTAGTAACTGCCAGTAAGAATGTGAAGAAAATCCAGGTTTTATGGACTTCATAAAGTATGGTATATATTCTCTGCTGTGTCTCTATGAAGTCAAAGAACTTGAAATGGTAGGCTAGTGCAAGAAAACAGGGAGACAATACTTCTGTTTTTGCATTTATTTGAAAATGTTCAGGGCAGCATACAGACCCATACAGTTCATCAATAGAAGCAGACCTCTACTTTTCATGTAACACTAGAACTTATAAGGAGAAACTAAAGACTGGCTTGTCCTTCAGGGCAAGCCTAGTGAGTCAATATTGTAAATTATCCAAGGGTCCCTTTTAAAGGTATTCAGAATATGGAATACCAATAAGGAATAAAAGCTTACTCAGTGTGATCAGTGCACTCAAAAGAAACACAGAATGGGGCAGTTCTAAGGACCATGCTGTATTAAAGAAACAAACTAGAGTTTTTCCTATTTAAAAATCACAAAAATTACAATTGCTGTTCCACCTAGAACTGCCAATAGGTAAGGCACTTCTTAGCTGCAGTTGTCTCTTCCTATTGTATTATTAAACAGGCTATTTGATTGGCATTTTTCTACAAGAATTTCCCACAGAATTTGTCACACCCAATTCAGACATTAAAGATGAACCATAAGGCTTCTATTAAAATTAAAGCACAGCAACCAGCTAAATAATCCAACATTGAAAATTATACCTGGTATAAACCTTCAATCTATTCACAAAGAGTTTAGTTAAACAACTTGTGTTTACAGCAGCCCAGAGAAATGACTTAACTGCTATTACAAAATTTTTCCAAAGCATTATTAAGGCATTGTATAAGACACCATCATATGTGCTCTAAAGTCTGCTCATACTCTAGTTTTAAATCTTCAAGTCAATAGTCATGTCTGCAGCTATTGAATCTAGGGTAAAACTTGGGGAAGATTTATTTCAACTTTCTTTTATTTTCCACATATAAACCCCACAGCCTCTATCATTTTAAGCTATTTCTATTTACCTACACTGTGGCCAAGTTTACACTTTTTGTTATTCAGACAGCATGTTAGGAGTCACCTCAACAGTTTATCTTGGAAAGTAAAAGCAGATGTCACATTCCCTTTTCTTCGTCTAGCTCTCTCCCCTACAATTCTTTCATGTAATATAACCATTTTTAAAGCAGAGTTTGGTAAAGAACCTTTCCATTAGGTAATGTTGAGTGTTGTTACACTTGGCATTATGCAGCACTAATAGAGCAGTATCTTGCCCACAAAAATACCATATAATGCAAACAGGAGTCATAATAAGTCAGCATGTAAAGAATATCAATTTTATAGCTATGACTTGCATTCCCTCCTCCCTCTCCCCCTTATAAGCATAGTTTCCTTTTCTGAGGAATGACTAATGACATGATTTAAGAAAAGTTTTATTTTGAGAAGGGCTGTGCAAGTGTATTTGTCATTTTAATGTTTTATCAGAGAAAAATAGATTTTAAGGAAATGTTTGAAAAAAATATTCATGTATATGTTTTTCCCCATAAATTCTGATGCATTTAAAATTATTTATTTAAGCACAAATGTCTTTCCAGGGTCTCTCCCAGGTAAACAAGTAGGATGTTGCAAGACATTGCTGAAGATGTAAGCAGAAAGTCTACCTTAAAAGCAGGGCAGACTATAAAATCTCTTAGGTTCTTCTTATGGGAAAAAGGTCAGGAACCTTTCCAAAAGACCATAAATCACAGCCTGAGGATTCATTCTGCCCATTATTATAATTTTTATATAAATGAAGGGGAATCTCAGGTCAGTGCTATCTCTTGCACATCCTACTTCAAAGCTGCCTTACTGAATTTAAGAATTTAGAATATTTTCCACTGACAAGAATCTTTAAAACCTTTTTCAGATGTGACCCTGAAATGTAGGTTGCACAGAACTGTGCGTTCAGACAGTATATACAACTATGAGGTATTACAGAACTGGTGTCTGTGTAGAACTGCATCCTTATTAGAGTCTGAGGGCACCAGGGTTCTGCCAATGCCAACTCACGTTTTTGTTCAGGATAACAGCTATTATATTACACACGATGCAGAAAGAGCTGCACTCCAGAATTCTAACATGTAACATCTCCCAGCACTATGGTTTTGAAAAATATTACGCCCATGTTCAATATTATTGGTTTACTTCTGCCAGTACTGACACACTCGACTTCAAGGAAAACACACACACAGAGGATTTCTCTTATTTCAGTATGTCTCATATTTTCTAAAGCAGCTACTACTGTAGAAAATCACTACCCCTCTTTTCCACTACAAACTACCAATTCAGAATAATTTTTTTGTGTATGGTAGTATCAGAAAGCTACAAAGCTTGGGGAAATAATTAACTTCATGGAGGAGAAGCTTCTTTTCATTTTATCCTTCAGTGCCCATATAAAGATTGATTTTTCAGATGATGATGTATGTTTTTATAAGTAAAATCATCTAAGGAAATCTCCTCCATTCACCAAACTACTGTTTTGCATATTTTATCCCTGATTTTATTGCCGAGGAAGAGCGACGGCTCCAGACACGGTATCAAATCTGGAGAAGACAAAAAGCGAAAAGGGAAACAAAACCAAAAGACAACCCAGTAATAAGACTAATACAGATTGTTTTCTTTCTTTCTGGAGCTGTGTCTCTGTACAACAACTGGGATCACTGGTTTTGAAGGAATGCTTGTAATTTTACCTCTAAGCCTGAAAGAAAGTGAATACTATTAATATACATCAGTTTAATACATTTGTACTACATAATTTAATCAGTAAGTTTTTATGCAGAAAGACATTTTGGTATTTTCCACTACAGCTGGCTAATTAGAATACAAACTTTGTGTAACTTCTCACACAGCTGGAAGGTCTTATCTTCACATATTCCTTAAATAAATCAAACAGGTTTCTGAAGACATAAGGCTTTCAGTCATGCTCAGACACACAATCAGCAGCTGACCGTGCTCTTGAAAACAAATCTGCTTTGAAGCAGTACCGTTTTGCACTATGCCTGCATCTTCTTTTCTCTCCCACTGCGAAAGATGGCCTTGCCTTGGTGATACGCTGCAACCTTCTTTCGCTTCAGAAACGGTGCTTGGAAAACGACTGACGTTTTACCTCTCAACACCTCACCCTCAAGTTCACCCACCTCAGCTTTCAGCGTTCCCACCCTAAACAGGTAAGGACACAAACACCGAAGCCGCCGAGTGTTTTAGCCTGACTTTGAGCGGCAGCTTCTAAAGCGAGGCTTCCTGAGCGGCACCTTCACTTCTCATCTAGCACCATCTACCGCCCAAGGCGGGCAGGAGCCACCGCCGCTCCCCGGCCCGGCCGGGAGCGCCGCAGGAGCGCGGGCAGCCAGCGCGGAGCTGGGCACGGCGCCGTCCTGGAACACCGTCTGTCGCGTCCAGGGACTAACTCCGGGTGGTGATCCAGATGCATACCTCATTCCAAAGACGGAGGGACTTTGTTCCAGCTCCCTTACAACTACAAAGAACTTGTTTCCCCAGCAGATTTCTCTATTCGTACTTGACGTTGCTCCCACCTTTGATTAAGGACTTATACTTGAATAAGACTGTGTGAACTATGGGAATGCCACCTAAAGATGGTAAAATGTTTCCTACACAGTTTCACAGAGTAGAAAATAAAAGGAGTAGAAAGGGAAAAGTAGTTAATAAACTCAGTTCAGCTTGAGCTGATGGCAAGGATTTTACATAAGTACTGCAAGTGGGTAACAGCACAGATGTCATCAAACATAGGGAAGATTGCTTCCAGAAGAAAAAAAGTTCCACATCATCCATGACTGAGGTATGGATTTACCTAAGAAATGACAGAATCACTATGTTTGGTTATGTTAGTTACATCTGTGCTAAACACAATCATCTAAAAACAGCATTTACAGCAAAGATCAAAAATTGATACTTAGAGAATCATTGCATCATTACTACTTTGGAGCAGTAATGGAGATTATTGCTACTTTGAAGTACTGGCATATTGATGTCTACCATATTGATTTTTATTCTGTGGAGAAACTATTATCAAAGATGCATATTATGTAATAAAGTTTCCCCCAGACACCTTGTTGTCTTCATCACAACAGCTAAGCAAATTACGTATGTACATGCTACATACTCCCTATACTTAAACACATTATGAGGCCTTAAGTTTTCACTGAGTTCTAAGTAGATGTAGATAATAGATCATATCATTTCCTCATGGTGCTTTTAAGTCAAAAGTGCTGTTTAGTTAAAAATTATTCAATACTAAACAAAGCAAATGTCTTTTATTTAAACTGTGTTCACATTAGGACATATTTTAAAAATTTGGACAGTGAAAGACAACTGCTGCAATTCTCTCCCAGTGAGTTACAGTGCTGGTTTACACTTGCAATCCCACCTCTAGTGTTTTGAGAAATCTTTCCTCAGATCTAATTGGTCCAAGCACTAAAACTCAGGAATAAAGAACCCCATACCAGAAAAACTTCAGAAAACCCGAGCCAGAAGGCCTCAAAACAACTAGTAAAACTAGCCAAAAAATCAGTTGAGTTGATTGAGGTATATGATATGACATATTTTGCTGACAAATTATTCTGTATCCTTTTAACATGGAAAACTCCAAAATTAAAAAAAAAAAAAAGCTGTAGTAATAAAAATAGTTCTTCTGAAAAATCAAAAGGATGACAGGCTATCTGGAAAAGTCACATTTTTAGAAATGGTTCTTTAACAGTATGTTTCTAAAAAGTAATTCTGGATTGTCACCTCTTACTGGTAATAAAATAAATTCTTCAAAATAACCTACAAAAGTACCAAAACATCATCTGTTTTTAGCAGCATATAAATGCAGACAGAAAGTCTCTGAACAAAATACAAACCCAAAATACAAAACTGAGATGGCAATTGACAAGCCAAAGTCAAATGTACACAATGAAAAGCATCTTTGTCAAAGGTATGGAATAACATTAATACACAAAGTAATTATGTGCCTTGTATGAAATATTCAATATCTAAAAATGAAGGAAATTACTAATATATACGTTCATTATGAAAATGTGAACATTCTTATACAAGTTACTGTTGTTAACTAGGATTTCATTTAAATAATGAAACCTTTTACATTGCTGAAGAATTAATTACCTTATGTCAACTGACTATGTTAAGCCACATAATAATTGCTCTGATTATCAAGTAAAAAATCAAAGCAAAAGATTAGATAGGTAGAACTACTTAATATATACAACTGAATTTCTGATCATGAGTTGAACTTAGAAAGTATCTGATGAAAAGGTCCAAAAGAAAAAATACACTAATAAACACTAGTTTCCTATTGATTCCTCAGAAAATAGCAGCAAAAATGATAAAACAGAGGTGCAAAAATGGTGTAAATACACCACAGAAAAGGCAGACTTTTAAAATGTATTTGAATGAATGATAGAACTAATGAGCAGCAATTAAGAGTACCTTCCATGAAAAAATGCACTGGGAAGTACTTATTTTTTGTCTTCCTTTCACACAAAAACATTTTTTCTCTCCCATAGTTAGTTTTAATATAGGTTAAAGCACAAGAAGAGGAAAATTACATCAACTGTGCTTTCATTCAGCCTTCAGATCAGTTATATGCCAGTCTTGGCTGAACTTAAGTCCATCTGCCTTCATGAATCAGCACAAATGAAGTATTTCTTTGGGTAACTTGGAGCAAAAGGAGCTTTTGAATTCTTAATCAACTTGTATCAGTATTCATATATAAAATTTAGATTTACCAAAGAGAAAAGAGGGGAAGAAAAGGAATAGGAGATCCTAAGGTGTGGAAGAAAAGATGAGGCGTAGATGAATATAATTTTAATTTCATAGCCAGAATAATTGAAATTGCTATTTCTTTATGAATCAAAAAGTAATTATATTGGATATCAAGGAAGAATGTACTCATGACCAAGAGAAATTGATTAGTATGCATCTGTATTTAGGTGTTAGATATGGTTGCCTTAGAGAAAATCAAGAGCAGGTGTAATTTCATAGTAGGATTCAATATTGTCTCATTAGGGATCTACTTTCTTGTTTTACTTGGTCATACCTATAACAAAAAAACTTCTATGACTTTTCCAGTCATTATTATAGAAAATTTCTCATCAGAGAGGCAGACTCCATTTAGCCACACTCATTAGAATGGTTCACTAGAAGCCAGATTGTGGTCTACCACAGAAAAATACTATTCTTCCTACAGTTCTGCTATAAAACAGAATTCATTAGTAAGGGGTCTATCCACTGAAGGCCATAATATATTTAGAAATTAAAAGGTCTTTGCATTTTGGCTGTGTACATTCTGTTTTGGCTTGTGATCACCTGCAACTTTCCTCTCACAATCTTTTTTGGATATGAGCATGCTATGTTACCTCTTTGTGCTGTTGACAGTGAGGGTAGGTACAGGGCATTGAGAGGAAAGGGTGCAGTCCACATAATAACCATGCAGGAAATAATAACTTTTCAGTAAAGCTACCTACAGGAAAGCCTCCATCAGGATTCTGACTTACATGTGAAGTTTCTTCAACGCAGCTTCACAACACAGCCCCTCCAGACTCCCTACACCATGTATCTGGATTCTAACCATTAGAAAGCAAATTGGTGAAGGGTCTCTACCCTTCCCTTATTTCAAGGTAAGTGGAAGATAAGAAAAGATATGCTTTCAGATGGAGTTAGCAGTAGCTGAATTACATTTGCTTTCTGAAATATAAATTGTTGGGCTCACTCTGTTTCCAGAAAAACCAGCACATGGTAAAACCATCATCAGTTTGCTTGAAATATCTTTGTACACATTCCCGAACTATCATCTGCTTCTAATAATAATGTATTGCTCTAGTTCAGCATGGAATCTACCAGTTTACCATCTGTCTAAGCAGAGGTGATCCACCTTTTAAATATGATCCACCACTTGAAAGATCCCCCCACCCAGATCGTCTAATTTATTCCAGCATCATTCAGAACTCTCTGTACTGCTAGATTTGACTACCTCCGCATGCTGCAGCTTCTCATACTTCACAGCTGCCTTTGAATGTCATCCGTTAATTTCTCCCCTCATCCTCTGCAGAACTCTTCCTACTGCTGTTAATCAGGCCATTTTGTTTTCTAATTTTAAATCTGTTATAAAACCTTCTCTCTCCACCCCCAGTGCATATGGGCAGGTTTTCTTATACTGCAGAGCTCTCAGATACCAAAGTTAGACCACTATTTATCACTTACACTGTCTAATTCCTCCACCATTACTTGCTTTGTGAAGTTTATCTAGAAAAGGAAACAAACCTGTGCTTTCCCTCCTTCACTACTTAAAATCGTTTATAAGGAATCAAAATGTTTCCTTAAGGCATAAAGGAAATCAATGACTGAACTCATAAGGAAACTTGAACATCCAGTCCAAGTAGCAGATCTGTAGATCTGCACAGGTCTCCTAGCATCACAAATGCAATTTGCAGGGTTAGACACGTCCAAGTTCCTAATGACCTGGTGTGGGCAGTGCTGCCACAAGTAACCTGTAAAAAGCACGTCCTATGTACTTTGGTGCTTTCCAAGTCACAGATTTAAACATTCCTCTCAAAGGTAGACGTCTGTGGTCTTTGTTTTGAAAATGAAAAGCAGTCAATCTTTGGTAGATTTTCAGGTACTCTTTTAGTCTTGCAATGGCCTTTTTAATAGTCACATTTAGGTGTCCATAGTTTTTGAGGGTCTAGCCTGAAGACACTACTTTTCTGACACTTTTAGCAACATAGAGGTTTTAATAATTTGAACGTAGCCTAACCTGACCCAGTCAAAGAAATATTGACATGATACTGAGAAAAACTTGGCCTTGCGCTATACTGATACACTGATCATTTCTTATGCCATCAATGACATTGATAAGAAGATTGTCGGACTAGAACTGAGCAGTGCTGACTGTATGGTAGCTTTATGAATTTATAGCACAGAGTATTTCAACAGGAGGTTTTTATGAGTGGTCATCGTGCCAGTCAAATCTTTCTCAAAAGGAAGAAAGAAACCAGGTAATTGAGATTCTAACAGTAATTTGCAAAATCCTTTTGTGGAATCAAAATGGAGAGGTACACAAGAAAACTATCAAATGCAAAGTCTCTAGCCTTTGTGAACAGAAAGTGTTCATCAGTATAAGAAACACTGCTGATGTAACATCATAAAGCAATAACGGGAACTAGTGGAAGTGAATTTAGTATAGAAGACCATTACCATTTCTTGTCCATACAGAAGGTAGGACTTTTAAGTCTTAATGTCTGTTGTACAATATTCTGAATATGGTGGCACAGATTTTCAAATAAACTAGCTCGAGCTGCATATAGGCACACAGAAGACCAAAGACATGAACCATCTTTAAGAACCTCAAACAGTTTGAGCATAGGGCTTTCACCGTAGCAAAAGAAAAGCCAGAGTTTAAACTAATGATTATGCTGAACAGAATGGTATTGAATGTGGCAAGAGACCTAGGGCACAGAGACAAGGGGAAAATTTTGCTGGGATGTTTACCACATAAACCAACACTAATTCTGTCTAAAAAGAAAAATAAATCCTATTTTCCTGTTATTGGGAGCATATATTATGAAATGCCATAAAATGCAAATTATCCACCACTGGAAACAATAAAATAGAGAAAAACTGCAGTGGGTAGGAAATTCCTGCCCACTTAATCTATTAATAGTACATGAATGTTTAGAGCATTATGCCTGCAACAGGGTACAGTCTTTTTCTACCTTCGTTTCAAAAACACAGGCTAGCAGAATATATGCTCTCTTAAAATTGCTTTAGAGACAGCTCAGGCATGGAACAAAAATAGCATACAGCAGCTATTTAATCTAAATTGCTCTTAGGAAAATACTACTAATTGCCCCTTTTGCACACTACCGATTTAACATCTTCAAAAAGTATATCTTTGTTTTGGTTCATTTATCTTCCCCCTCTCACGATTAACGATTGCACACAGCATACAGATAAATTCTTCCTTTCAGGCCTTTCTAATTTATTTCCCAATAGTATATCTTAACAAAAAAAAAAAAGAGATTCTGTATGTTATCTTTCTGGTCCTCAAGAAGTGATGTGAAGGTACTCAGTGAAGAACCAAAAGAATCTTAAATGTAAATCAAATACAATTCATTCAGCCATAGGATTCATTCAGCTTTTTTTAATATCTATTCCACCCAAACCAGACAATTTCTTCTTTCCTGCTAATTTAGAGAAATCTTGCTTGCTATATTGAGCTGGATGGATTTTTCTTTTAGATATATTTAGCCTTCCAGTACACTAATATCCCAATATTAATTTTTACTCCAGGAGCAAGCATTTCTCTCTGGAAGAGATGCTTTTTATGTTTAAAATGGGTTGCTCTGCTCTCTAAAGCTAATGAGAACTATTGCCCTCCAGTTGTACAAAAAGGCCAACCTTTAAACAGTAATCCATGCATGTGTAGCAAAACCATTTGTTTCACTGTTAATCAGGCACATGTAAGGGATTTTATTATTATTATTTTTAGTTTATATATATTATAACAAAATTAGAATACCATCAGATGGCATTTACTATAGATATCAAATACTTTCCTTTAGAAGAAATTACCTGTATGTGTTTTCATCTAAATAAATGTTCCCTATCTATCATTTTTAGTGAATACACCAAAGAGGTGAAAAGGTTATGAAATTTATAATTTCATCTGCAGATAATTCTATTAAAAGAAAAGAAAAAGAAGGATTTGCTCCTTTCTTACACAGGCTATGTAGCATATACTACAAATATTCATCATCTTAGTATCAAAGTAGTAAACACATGTACCTAAACAAAGATAACAACATGCAGTATGTGGTAGAGGTTCAAAAGCACCCTTATTCCACCAACTGTCAGCCCACATGAACTGTTTGTTACCTGTAATTTCAGAGTCCATTCAAAATTTATGTGAAGGATAGCAGTAATTTTTTTTGTGAGTTTAAGAGAGCTTGACCAGAGGACACAGTGAAATTCTTTTCTCCTCTCTCTACCAGCATTATAAGAGTACTTGCTTTTTACAGCTCTGCCTCCCTTGTGCAAGAGAAGTGATTGTATCAATATGCGTCCCCCACTCTTTCAAATGAAGACTAATGGCTTTGGAATGGTTTGAAGCAATGGCTTCTGTCACTTCTTCCAGCAGAATTAAAGCAGAACATCATAGGCAGGTCAGTATGTTTTCTAAAAAAAGGAAGCTTTGAAAGCATACATCACAGAAACTCAGGATGTATTGATTCTACCTGAATCATGTTAACACTCAGCTCTCCCTCTGTCCAAAATCTCTGTTCAAGCACAGTTAAACCCTAAATTAGCTAACTAATACAAACAATTGAGGATGGACACTGTGGAAAAGGAGATAAGAAGTAGAAAAACTACACTTGCCAAGTTCTAACATTGTCATATCAGATGATTTCTTTCCACAACTTATATGGATATTTAGTCTTTTCTCCTTCAATGTTGTCACCACTGACATAGGTAGTGAGTTGCCAAAGGACAGAAATAGCAACATGAAGCAAGCTAGAGGAAGCGATTTCTAAGAAAAGCTTCCAAAGAAGATAGGCTACCTCCAGCTAACTAAAAGAAGAAGAGGGTCTGAGCCCAGTGCATAACAAGAAAGATGTAAGTTTACAAATGCCCTGTCAGGTAAAAGGGTTGTTTTGAGCTATTACAGAGCACAAACATGAAGAAAAGAAAAAAGTGAGAACTAAAATGAAAGCTGTATCATAACTGTTTAGAAACCTTTAGATATAGACTTAACTCAAAGGTGAAATCTATACAGCTGGACGTTAAGCTTCCTAAGGAAGGAAATGAAACCGATGGAATAGCAGCAGGTGGTAATGATTTTTTTTTTTTTCTACTGGCTTGTATCTATCGATTAAAGTAGATTTTTCCTCCCTATGGGAATCTGCAGTGTCTTAAATGTATAAAGGAAATTAAAAAATAGTTGTACTTGCAGGTATTAAATCTAATTGGCTGCAAACTTGACATCGTTCATTCACAGTACCTATATGGTTTAAACAGACCTAGAAGCTCTGTAAAACAAAATTTAATGAAGATACTTGGTAAAAATGTGGCTTTTCTAAAGGGGATCTTAGGCAACAAAAATGGAAAGCAGCAATGAAAAGTCATATTTACAACCACTTCAGTAGCTACAAACCCCTCATTAATCACTTTCTTCCAAATCAGGTGGTGCAACATCTCAATAGAAAAAGCTAGAGCTCTAGGTTATGCTAAATTTATGTTGAAAATATTAAAGTTTTGTATGATGAAAATCTCCAGAAGGTATTTGGACATCAAATGTATAAATACGCTTGCAAAGACTGTGAGCTACAGAGGAGATGGGCATTTGCTGCAGGGGAAAGCCAAACGCAAAATAAGCACATTTAGTGCTGCAATAGGGACCTGTTACTTATAAAGACTAGTAAGAATTCTTTTTACTCAAAGAGGTTTCAACAACAAAAAAACATTTTTCATTCTTTTTAAAGGCCTAGGAACTAAAAGAGGACTGATTCTTAGGAAAATAGTATTACAAAGTGCACTATTTGCTAACAAAACCCCAGGAGTATACATGCATGAAATGCACAGGCAACTGTTTTTTATGTTTATACAGAACAGCTTTAACTTTTACATATTTTGCTCGCTGATAGGAAATGCACATGCAGGCCTGCCAGATGAGGCAAAGAGATCCTTTCTTTTACTGTGCTCACTCATCTTTTTTCAGACACAGCCAGAGGGGAAATGAGTTTGCTATTGGTCCCAATCCTGTTTCCAGGTCCATTTCTGCATTCTATGCAATGACTGTTTAATATAAGCTTTATAAGGGATGACGGCAGGAGGGATGTGATCCAGGATGAGCATTCAGTGAGTGTCCTAACTGTCAGGCTGTACAATCTTGCTCCTTCTTGCCTCTTTTTTCTCTACAGGAATGTCCTTAGAAGTTGAGAAATCTCAGTTTGAACCACCTCAGACTGTGGAGGAAAATTCCTCTTATATCTTCCAGTTCTGTTTATACAAAGATATTACACAGAAGACTATGGGTTTGGAGTGCTTCATTTTAGAACAAAGGAGTATAGTTAAAAGTGTTGTTGTTACTAAACACTACCATGTGACTGTGCAGTAAGTTTCTCACACTCTTAAATGGGCCACCGCTCCACATATTTTCTGGATTTCTTAATGGCCTTCCCACCACGCTGTTGAACCCCCTGGACAATGCGGCAGGTGAAGGCTCCTGGAAGAGTTTAAAAGGTGACGAACCTGTAGCTCTTAGAAACCACAAAGACCAGGTTCTGGCAGAACATTTGGTCTCAAGTTTGCAGCTCTGAATTTAAATGCCAGGTTGTTTGGTGGGGATATTTTGTCTGGCCTAGTAAGACTGAAAAATACATTCCGCAAACACAGTGAATTGTAACGCATCAGTCACTGAATGGGAATTCAAGAAATATATCAGGAGCAATAAGAAGTTAAGTGTGACTTAAAAGGTTACTAATCTATAATTAAATACCAAGTTGAAGCTATTCATTTGGTCAAATACCTTGAAGACGATGCTTTATTTCAGTCTGACCTATTTAATGAACTTCATAAAGTTCAGGTACCGTTTTTTTTAAACATATATTTTGGAATTATTGTTTCCTTCTGATTTGTTCAATCAACCAACACAGAAAACACTTTTAATCACCTCCAAAACACTTGCTAAATATGATGTAAGGATTGGGTTTAGGGTTTTTTTTCTGTTTTGGTTTGGGTTTTTTTTAAGCTTTGATTTAATTAGTTACTTCAATCGTCTTGTATATTGTATAAATAGAATGCAATAAATGTCTAACAACTTTAGCAGGTTATCTGTAATTAATAATAGTGATTAGGTGATGCTGATGCACTTAAAACATAGATATATTTTGGTTCTTGGGGATCTCATGATCAGGAATAAAAAGCTAAAAATCTGAATCTCCACTATAATAGGAGACTGAAAGGCAGATTTTACAGATATGTGGTGCACAAAGATTCAGATAGATACCTGGCATGTTTTCAAAAGTGCCTAGATGCTTAACTGCTGTAGTTTCCTGGAAACAGCTCTTGTCAAAAATTCTTTGATGAGATGACAGGCTTAGCTGGTACAAGTAACAGTGTAGATGTAATAAACACTTACAAGGCTTAGCACTACATGACACTCAGAGTAAAATACTTACACTACTTGATATCAGTAAGGCATATGTTTAATGGACACAGAACCTGCTAACTGACAGGTTCCAAGAAGTCAGAGGCAAAGGGGACTCAACAGTCCTTGTTGGCATTTTGAACAGAAGTGATGTAGAACCACAATGGCATCCTGACCAGCAGCGGCTCTCCTGTTTTTTTAGGTGGAGGTGACTCCCTCCTCCAGCACGTCCTCTGTAGCAAGAGCTGTGGGGTTCCTCTTCCCAGGGCAGTGGTGGGCCTGGTCCCTGAGTGCCCGTGTCCACCCTGAGCCTGAGAGGGGTTTTTCCTCCTTTGGGGATGGGCTCCACCATCCCTGGGTGAAGCACCCCTGTGCCTCACCACACACATGGTACAAACATGGGCAAGGCAGCAAAGAGTGATGGCAGCTGTCCTATCGGGGTTGTTGTATGAACACTGACCCATTCATATATAACAGCTGAATAAAGAGAAAGCCAAAGTCATACAGCAAGCTCTGAGAAAGGCAGGCCCAAGAGGGAACACTGACCTGGAGAGGACGTGCATTTGGACATGACGTCTGGAAGCAGCTGAGCCCCTGGGATGAGGCTGTTCTGCATCAACCCTCCTGGGCCAGGCTCACTCTCAGACGCCTCAGCAGCCCCAGGGCAGCAAGGCGAGGTCCATGCCCAGCCTGCAGGGACCAGCAGGACATCCAGCTGCAGGACATGTGCCATGTCCATGCAGGCCAGTGGTGCCATGACAGGCCGGTTGTCCTTGGGCTATGCCACACTGCTCTCTACCCAGGAGCTTGCAGAGGAGACCCAACGTCGCCCTTGTACAGTCCCTGCAGTGACAGCATAATATGTCTGTCTTCATTTACAGACGTGATGACAGGAACCATGCTTAAACTCAGTGCCTGCAGCCAGCAGAGACATTCAGGAAGGCATCCCAACTCCCAGTGCTGCAGGCACAAAACCACCGCTCCTTGTATAACCACATGGATGGTGCCGTGCAGTTGGCTGGCTTCAAAAATAGTGAAGGTCATGTTTGCGACATTTGTATTCATCATGACTTTTTTTCCCAGTTAGTTAATTAAGCCCCTCAACAGCAGACAAGCTTTACTTCATATTTACTATAGAAAAACTGTGTTGGCAGCTCCAGGCTTCCCGTCCGGGGCTGAAGCTGGCAGGCTGCTGCTGGAAACACTGGAAGGGGGTACCTGCCAGACAGAGGCTAGGTGCGAGGTGATGCCACGATAGGTGCATACCCGACTTTGCTGGCTGGAGTGACATTGTGCTTTCATCATGTGTTTCCCTTGCAGGCTGTTCAAACACTGTAGTTCCACCAGATGTGTTTGGAAAAGGACTGTAAACTAGCTTGGGGTATGAAAGGCATTACTACTGCCAGCAGTGGCAGAGGGAGAGAGGTGACATGTGTCTGACATGTGCTCTATGTCCTACCAGAAGCAAAAACAGTGCCTTGAAACTCAGGAGGGCCTCCACAAGGACTTGATACAGCCAGTGTCTTAAGCACAAAGATCCAGCCAGGGGATAATGTGTGTTACTGTCTGAAGAGACATCACTAGCAGTTAGATGTTATTTTTACTTGTCTATCATTCCTTGAAAATAAAATCTTATTTTTCTTCATCTGCTTCACTACCTGGCTGCCAGCAAATGCCAGTGGCAGGTAAATTTAAAATGTTACCTCAGACATTTATTAAATGAAGAATTATCAAAAAAACATTATTTGAACCTTAAAAGCAACAAAAAAGTTCAATTTACAGATAAGAGATCTTTTCTATGGAGACTTTATCTTCCACTATTACAATACTATATCACACTTAAAAAACCACATGATAATGATAAATTGAGATTGTATATAATGTAGGTCCATAGACATTACAAGTACATAAAGTAATAACAGTAAATTTGTGCAAGCCTATAAAGATGAGAAAAATACAAGATTTGAGAAGTAAAATGGAAAACTATAGAACAACAGATGTAATAAAATACAACAGAGGTAGAGTATTGCATACTTATTTTCAGAAGTAGTCAGATAAAGAAAATAAGTTTGGTGAATAAATAAGGTTTCTGAACAAAAAGCTAAAATTAAAATTTCTGCTTTGCATGGCATCTTAATTTATTCACTTACCAAATTATGCTGGCAAATAATTATTTAAATCTTGTTAATTAGGACAGTGCTGTGGATCCCTACCAGAAGTGCATTTTTTGCTATTCTGTGATTACTTGTCTTCTGTTAAGAAGAAACGTCTATCCAGTGAAGAAAAGATGGCCAGTCACACATCATTAAAAACAGACAGTGATTTACTGAAATAAAAAATTCGCAGGTACTTTGTAGGCAACAAGTACAGAAAACTTCTATCTTCATCTGTTCATAAATACCTAGGAGCACTCAACACAAACGTAAATGGGAATGCTTTGTGATTTATTTGTAAATCAAGGAGAATCAACACATCTGTGGGGAAATCTTGGTCCTATTGGAGATCTCCAGGAATTCTGCCAGTTACAGCAGCACTTTAAGGGTGTCATCTCTGAAATCTCATTTTTATTGATATGATTTAGACAGAGAATCATGTTTCTCTTATGCTAAGGCAGGTTCTCAATGTCTTATATCAATGAGACATTGATATAAGATAGAGTTTCTATGCTCTCCGGAGGACTGTTCATGAAGTCAAATACCATCTAACAAGTGTAAATGAAAGAATATGAATGGAATTACATATGATTTTGCTATTATCCCTACCATATTTTTAAGGAATAATCCCTGCATCAGAGGGTCATTCAGAATGAAAAAATCCAAGGAAACGTCAAGTTTTTAGTCTGGTTTCCCCAAGGAAAGTAGCTTTTACAAAATTCTGTTGAAATCTATATACCCTTCTCTTCCCAGTAACTTTTGAGCCTACTGCGTAAATTTAACTGAATTTAAAAATGTGGTAGGGGAATCAAAGATAGTAAGTTCCAGAAAGTTTCATGGAAACACGTAGAGACAGAATAAGATGCAATTAATTCCTCCACTTACCCTTCAGTCATTCCTTCTGAGATGTCAAGGATTGCATGCAGTGACTGCATTTGAAACATAAATCCAGACAAAGCCAATTGTCATTAATATTGATTCTCTTTGAAATGGTTCATATTTATTAGCTGAGCATTTGTGAGCTAGGTAGATAGATTCATTCCGAACGTTTTAGACCATAATGTGTTTCCTCTCAATCTAGATTTTATGAATACTGTACTCATTTATGCAAAAGAAAATTAGAAAGTCTCCCGTCTAGACACTATGCTCCTGTGTTATTAAAACGTATTTCTCAGTAAAGGCACATCCAGGGTTTCAAGGAAGCTAGCTGTAAAAGAGATCAAGAGTTCTCTTTGGTTTTACAAGAAATAAATTTGATCAACATTCATAACTTTCTTTTCTAACTATTTCAGTTGCTAGAAAGAAGAGTAAC
Source organism: Lepidothrix coronata (assembly GCF_001604755.1). Classification (NCBI taxonomy): domain Eukaryota; kingdom Metazoa; phylum Chordata; class Aves; order Passeriformes; family Pipridae; genus Lepidothrix; species Lepidothrix coronata. The sequence goes on from NW_016690225.1 coordinate 3,383,800, forward strand.
TAGCTCTTAACACTAGAAAGAAGAATAACTAGCTCTTAACACGTACTCAGGTAAACACCTCTAAAATTCAATATTAATGTAGTGCCTTTTTCACATGTTGCAGGTATCAGGACAGTGTGGTGGACACCAGATGGCTGTGGAGCTACAACTGTGATCCTGTGAACAGTCAGTTCCTTTCTTGCCAAATCCATATGTATAGGGATAAAATCAAATGTATGGAAAGAAAAAGTGATACAGCATTGATTTGTGGAAAACAAAGCAGCAATAAATGAAGTTAGCGTTTATCTGATCAGAAAGCCCAGCCCTGCAGAACAGTAGGCATCAGACCATTGATTAGATTTTCTCACTCAGTGAGCACATGAAAACAGAAGAACAGCTCATCAAGCTCAGCATCCTGACTCCCATCAGTGCCTGTAAGCAGATGCCTACAGGAGAGTGAGAACTTCTCATTCTGCTTTGTTCTCTGTTCTTCACCTGCTAGATGTAGCTTTTCATTTGCTTTCCTAATACTGCATGCTAAGCTATCTCTCATAATTCTAAAATTTTGCTCCAGAAGAGAAACCACAGATCAAAGACCATCATTTTGTGAGTTGGATGCCCTTCGGGTTTTCTTCACACTATCACTTTATCTGCACTGAAAGATATTTCTCCAGGTTGTACCTTTCCAATATGTGTGACTCAGCTTTTATGCAGTACTATCCTAGCAGACATGGAGACATTGTCATCCATCTTTTGTTATAAAATGATGTCTGTACACCTGTACAATTGTTATCTCATCACAATTTCTAACTGCCACAACCTCCAATCATAAACACACAGGTGAACTACCCACCTCTCACCAGGCTGCTGTTCGTGGCTGCTGCTACTTACCAGCTGCATATTGCCTCTAATCACAATGCTGTTGCCTCTAGCCAGCAAATCACCCCCGTAATGGCATCCCTCACCGTGCTCTTCCCACTCACCACAGTGTCACTTAAATGATGATTTAATTTTGTTTTAAGGTATTATTACACATTGATTTCAGCTCTGAATAGGTTCATTAAAGAGAGCCTTTACTAAAATTCACTCACTTAGGTTACTGTCCTTCGTGACTTCAACAAAGCATCGTTTTATCTCTTGCCATTCTGGTAGACCCAGTTGTGATGCTCTCTAAGCTCTCATGATTTCTGTTCTCTGAGTGATGACTAAAGGGGAATCATTTAAGCAGCTAATTGGGTTTTATTAGTGATTCATCATGCAGCTCCACTGAAGAGCCTCCATCTCTCGCAAATATTATCAGCTATCATTATAACTTGGATCTCAGTCACAGAGAGGCCCCTTCAGCAGTAAGTTACTTCTTCCTAGAAAACAAAAAAATCCCTCCTTAGCTTGATAAATGTCTACCCTTCATTTTACAGAAGACTAAAATGAGGACTTTGATTACAGAAAATTATTCACTCAAGACCACCTAAAGACAGTATTGTTGGGTTTTACTTGTACAGAAAGGATACAACATTACATCATAAAACAGGCATCAGTTTTAATCATTACAATCAAATGGCTGCACTGGCATACTTTGCTTTAGCTTTCTAAATGAGGTATGTTTATTTCAGTTTATCAAGAAATGTCAGCAGAAAACTCTTTTTTCTCAGATCCGCCTTCTGACATCTCTGCTTGTAAGACTCTTTCTAAAAATATGTTCCAAAGGCTTTGGAAGTATTTATAACCTACACAGAACAAGTGTAGATAGAGATTATGCATGCTTTCCATTATAACTATTATATTCACAACTATTCATTGTGAGCACCAAAATCAATACCTGGCCAGTTTTCCTAATGTGTAAATGTCCTGTTTCTTACATAAAAAAAAAAAAAAGGAATATATTTCTGTCAGAATTGTAACAACAATTAGGTAACAAAGAATTTGCATATAGGCACATGTGCAAACTAATATATATACATGCATACTGTATTTTCGTAAATTAATGGCATGTGTTATTGTGAATTGTGACTCATGAATCATGAATCCAATTCACAGTTTATCATTTCCCATTAAATTAGTGCTTTCCATATGGTATCTCCAACGCAAATCCTACAGCCTACTTATTGTGGTTAAAAAAAATCTTACATCAAGAACACACTGTTCTAGGCTTTGAAAAATGTTTGAAATCAAATTATTTTACTACATCTAATACTGTTTAAAGATTTAAACAATTATTTTTTTTTTTTTGCATTTTATTATTAGACTATATCTATTACAAGTTAGCATGTTATTTCTTTGTATCACTGGACTAGCACAAAACAGAAGCAATTATCACAAACTGGAAGAAGAGTCTTAAAGTACAGCACCATATCTACCCACAAAGAAACTACTTCATCAAATCACATTGTCCTTTTTTATGGCTATGTATATGCCATATATACATGCCAAGAGTATTGTAACAATTACAAAATTTTTTTGACGTACACAGTGAAGACTTGTATGGGAAACTTGTCCAAAATCTTGCCCCTAGGTAGCTCCTTGAAATCAACTATCTACAGCATTTTTGCAGAAGTTGCATTGAAAGTGGTTTACAATCATATTTATTAAAAAATAGTAATACTAACTAATGGTAGTATTGGTTTTATTTCTGAAAAATCTGTGAACAATTTTTTAAAAAAAATGGATTTGTCATGTCATTAGAGTTGTATTTTTTTTCTTTTCTATACATTCTACAGATTTAATGTAAGGTCTATATAGAAACAATCCAAGCTCTGACTGCTTAAATTCAGTATCTTTGCAGAATTTGGGCATTCCAGAACCTCTGATCTAACCAAATTCCATCAGTGGATGGGGTTGAAATATTCTCATTTTAAATGAAGTAGGTTGAGAGCTTGCTACTGTAAATAGCACCAATTCTGAGCACTTTTTGATCGGTAAGCTGGAGCATGTAAGACTTTCATTGTTCCAGAAAGCCCTTTATAGCTCTACCACATCTGCAGCTGATCTCTAAAGTGTTTATGGACTAAGCTGAATAGATTTTGTTCTTTATGTGTTGTCATTTCTCTGCCTGTTTCATTTTTGTAACTGGACAAATAGCCAAAATTACCACTATTGGCCATCCAGGGCAAGAGTTTTTTCAAATCCAACCATATATCTCTGATTCATGTAGTTCTTAGTCTATTACTTCATCACCACTTCAGTCTTTGGTGCTGGCACTTTTCCCGTGCAAGTGACATTCACACTATAAAATGGAGCTTTATTCATGGAACTGTGAAACAGACAGAAAGTATTCCAAAATGTGGAAAATGAAAAAAAAATCTAAAACCAAACAACTTCACCGTGGCATTTTCTTTGCTTCTTGGCACTGGCTTGCTGGCAAAGGAACACTGAATAAAATGTAAATCCATAACTAATGAAGAGTTATATCAATCAGAGCTAATAATAGAGTAAGGAGTTACATAAATCAATACAGATAATAGAATCTATTTTTGAGCAATATGGTGATCTGTTTGTAAGATATATATATATATATATATATGTAATTCTTTTTATATTATCAGCCAATGAATACATTATCAAATTCAGCTGCTGTTTGTAATTCAAGAGGCTACAGAAACCCCCGGATTATATATATACTTAAATGAAAAGAGGTCACCAGTCATTTTATCCTTTCCAGGTCTTAGTACTCTTTTCAGCAAGAGTATCTTGGTAATTCTCCTCTGAAGTTGGCCTCAAAGACCTCTGGGAATTATTCCTACTAGAGATCCAATGCATAAAAATGGCTGAAAATGAAGATTTACTTTAGCAATGGAAGGGAAATCCATGCAGTTTCAATGGTCAGTGGTTTGAAATCATCAGAGCAGCTGAGAAAAGTTAGCTGTGAGTTCAGGAATCAAACTAGCAGTAGAACAACTTTTCTCCCTTGCCTTGGTCCCTCAACTTTCCCTGCTTTGTGAAGATTATTTTCTGTCAATGCTGCTTTATATGTCAGTGTATGCATAGCAAAATGGCATTCAATTTCTTTTTGCTGCAGTGTGGCCTTGCAAAATTGTTTCTGATTTTCTGCTTACTGTCTCCAGAATGTCTCCTTTGACATTACTGTGTTTATATTTTTCTTTCCTTCTGTCTTTTTGTCTTGTGTAAAATTGAATTTTCCCCATATGAATTTTAATATTCCACTTCTACTTTCCCAGTTTTCATTTCCCTGGCTTCCTGTAGATGATTTTTCGGTTTTCATTACACTATCTTTTCTTTCAAAAGGAAATTATTATTAATTGTTTTTAATAAATTATTTAATACACTTCAATTAAAAAAAAACATTTAGTAAAATCTAAAAATATAGCAGTATATAACTTTTGCTTCTGGAGAGAACATAGCAACAAGAAGATTACTGTGATCACAAACATTTAAGGTAAGCTATTAAAATAGGAATAGAACTATCTACAAAAGAGGATACATGAGTATGAAGCAATTCCACGTAAAGCAGTCTTAATTTGGAACAAATGTTGGGAGACTGGACTCATAACACTGGTGATGATATCTCTGTATTAGGGATACAGGAAATTCCATTCCTATTGCATGTCCTAGGAGGATATCTTCACTCAAAATAAGAATATTCATGGGCCAAAAACTACTCTATCATTTATGTTACTATTAGTTTATTTTATATATGCAATTCTTTCTTTTTGCACTCTCAAGCATTTAAGAACTGCTGCACTCTTCAGATCTGGCCAATCTTCTGTCCAAACAGTGGCTAGAGACAAATACATAGGAAACAGTAAGAGAAGACTAAGTATATGGACATCTTTCCCTAATACTCCCCAGAAGCCCTAGTAATTTTCAGCACGGGGCATTTTCTGGGTTAGATAAAATTTGTTTATTTAATAGCTGCCCATGGAGCTCTCTTCTCAAGTACTCCTGACATCTTTTGTGCTAGGCATAGGGGATTTTTTTGCATTCCCAGTCTCTTTCGCCAAGGAATTTGATAGTACTACTACCTATGCAGTTAATAAACACTTGCTTTTGTCATTTGAACCTCTATCTAGGTAAACAAGTTTAAGCATTTTCTAAAGAGCAAATCAGTTTCAAAAAGAACAGCTGAAGAAAATGCATCTTAAAGTATTCTGTTGATGAGGTTCCCTATCTGAAAGAAATCACTGTTGAAATCTACTCTTTTTCCATATGAAAGTAGAGCTTGAATCCCATTATTAATGAAGATACCCTAATCAACAAGGCACAGTGAAGTTTCTTCACTCTCTTGTGAAAAATATTTGGTTACTCATTGACACCAGGAATGAAAATAAAAGCAAATCTGCTGTTGACATTGTCAGGTCAGTTCCTAATGCATGCACCATAGAGTTTCTCTTTAAACAAAATCAGAATATTGTCAGGAGGATGCTGAACATAGTGTCTTGCAGTGGTGATACACTACCCCTTGAAATCGTGGACTTTAGCCTTCCTAACAGAAAAAAGAATCAAGCATGATTATACTGCATTCTTGATGGATGTTTATCTTCTGAGCTATTGCACAGACCACTAAGTCAAGACTTTATTTCATCTTGAAAGTAGTTTTTTTCTGTCAAAAACATAATTTTAGATTAAAGGTAATAGTTCACGTTGACCAAACATGCTTAATTATATTAGTAAAAATATTTACAAATAAATGCAATTCAAACGGAACTGACTTCGATACTCTTTTATTCAAATCTATAGATATAGATATACTACTATTCCCGAGTCTTGAGAATACAGTCATAACGAATACATCTAAACCCACAGTAGAAATTATCCAGATGAAGCAATTAGGTGAGGCTGTTCTATATACTCCAAATCAAATCAACTCTAATTCAGCATTAGTTAATAGAAACATAAAAGAAAATAATCTTGCAAACAAGACCTGCATTTCTAGATGACATAGTGTAAACATATACAGTGCAGGTGTCTATTAACAACCCCAATTACATTATTTGGACATATAAGCAGTTTTTAAATTTTGCGAAAAATATGGTACTCTAATATGTATTAATGAAAATACTTTAAAACTAAATCTCTTACATCTTCAGTTTCAACTATTCTTCCGTTAAGTCAAAAGTAATCTTCACAGTAGCACTGCATGTTTTTTGTCCTAGTGCAATTACATAAAAATCAGTATTCTACAGTAAATAAGATCTCACATTCAATGAAAGTCCTGCATAGGTAACTTTTGTGGCCACTATTTCAAAGCTAGATATTACAACAGTGAAAGAATCCAGACAGCTGGAGACTAAAAGCATAAATATATTAAGAATTACTGTAGTTCAGCTATAATTGTCAGCAATACTCACAGACAAATTATGACTGGCAGTTTATTTAATAAAGTAACAAAAAGAACTAAAAGGTAACCAAAGTGCTATATAACATTTTGGTGCTAGAAAACCTCAAAACAAAGAAACAAACAAACAAAAAAATTATGGAAGAAAGACAGAAAAAGGAAAAAGGAAAAAAAAGGAAAAAGGAAAAAGGGGGGAGGAGAGAAAAAAAAAGTATTTGCACTAATTTCTCTCATTCATAGCTTGCCATAATTATCTACTCTGTAAAACTGCTGCTGTAATTTGAAATGCCTCCCTCCTGATCTAATTGGCAGACTAATGTAATGACTTGATGAAGAACCAGGAATGTAGATCTTGCCATTATGTCAGATTCACTTGGATTTTAATGTAATATTCCCTCAGGAAGACCCATGATTTAATTAAAAACATTGTGTTTCACTGTCCAGCACAGCACCTGCAGCATCTCTCAGTGTGTGAATCTTGATTCCCTAGAGTGAATTGCAGCTGACCTTTTTGATTTCCATTTAGCGACCACTTTGCAGATAAATTTCAACTGTTTCCTATTTAGCTCTTAAATGTGCTTCTGTGCCTCCAGTTCTTGACTTTTGATGTTTATCAAAGCACTATTTCAAATTTGCAATGATTTCTCCCCTAAAAGTACTGCTCCTATAACAAATACAAATAGCAGAAATCACAGTCAGCTACAATTTAGAAACTCATCCGTTCCATGAATGATAAATGCTTCTGAACAGAGCTATACAAAACAGCTTGCAGTTGAGTTAAAGCAATGTTCTCAACAAAATTGTTACTAACCATACTGTATAACCTTATATGATACAGTATTTTCTATTCTGAGCTTCATAATCAATTACGTGCTTTGTCCCAGTTCCTTTTTAAGCGCAGGAAATAAGTCAAGGAGTTGGAAAGAAGCCCTATCTAGGCAATATTCCAGACTATGAAAATACGACAATGTGGAGATGCTAAGATAGGTGGATTTATGAAAATAATCACATTTTTTAATTACAAAGAAGTAATCATTCCATCTCTTCTTATCCCAGTAGAAGTGTATGTAAACGCTTCTGCACAAGGCTGCTGCTGGACGTGGTAAACCCACTGTTAAGAGAAGCAAAGATTGAAATGTATTCACCTCCCGCCACTTTTGAACGTAATGAGCTGTCTCTGTTAGCTAGTGATCTGTAAGAGAAAATTTCCATAGGCCGTATAGTTTATTTAAATATAATTCCTGACCAACCACCATCACAAAAACTTCTGATGGTAATAACATGCAATAAAATAAAAAGCAACAAATTAGGTGGTAAATTAATTGTGGTTCTTCATTAACACAATTGTGCACAGTGATAAGCCTGGTAACAATAAAAGTACAGAGCCTTTACCTCTATAAAACTGAGGATGATGTCTCCAGAGCTTCCAAAGACCAGCTATTACAGTGCTCTGTAAAGTCATATTTTCCTCCACTAAGCCCTTTGGAGGAGCCTGAAAATAGGTATGGGACTGTTCAGCTATTGGATATTCACATTTGGATTTCTGGACCGCAAACACCAAAGAATACTTCTCCAAGCATACATATATCTACCGCTCCTACATATATTCAGATCTATTAGCTCTTGCCAAATTAGGTATTTTAAATTGTTAGAAGAACAGAGTTCTTAAAAAAGAGGACAAAATCTTTAATTACGTTGAGAATAAAATTACCAAGGCCTGATTTACTACTGCCTGTAAACACATCACTGTTGACCAGCATAAGTGGATTATGAGCATATTGCACCACTGGCCAGTGTATGACAGACTAAGTGTACAGAAAAACATAACCTCTAGTTTCTTTAAAAGAATTTTCAAAGTGAATCTTTTTTTAAGGGGACATCTCAAAACGCCACAGTAGTTCTCCCAATGTGGAATTCAGATTCAGGCTTTGATTCTGACACAATGTTTACAAAATTTAGAAAAAAAATCAGGAAAAAAAAAGCAGGAGTATTTTCAAAGCTGCTTTCTCACCTCACTGAATCAATCTTAGTCAAAGATTAATCAGCCTAACCTATTTGTCCTTTAGTCTCCAGTAAACTGCTTCTCTTTGCTTCCTATAAAATGTACATCATACTTCTTAAAAGATGTAAAATAATTAAACAGTACAGTGTTGGAAGAGGTAATATATTTTCTCTGAGCTACTCCTGCCAAATTTCACATTTTTAAGAGCTTATAAGTTCAGGAGAAATTGCTGGAATGCAATCTTATTTTTCTCCCTTTCATTTTGACTATTCATCATATGACAGATCCTGTGGTCATACACCAAATATAACAATGAGCTGCAGCAAAAGAGAAGGCAATAAAGACTTATGAGGGCGTCATGAATGGCATCATTTTCTTCAGCCCGTGTAGCAGCCTGTTTTTAAACAGGCAGATACAATCTAAGGACTGTCCAAGGAGTTACCTTGTCTTTACAAGCTTCACCTAAGACTCCATCTTAATTGATATGTTTATGATAGTATTACAGTGTTATGTCCATCAGTGATGGGAGGGAGAAAGATAAAAATGTGACAACAGCATAGCCTTCAGTTCTGTTCAGTACTGTTCTGTTCTGTTCACTTCTATTCAGTTCTGGATATCGACTAATGAGACAGCTCCGTCAGATGGGAAGAGAGTTTTGCATATTGAGAGCTATACAAGGTGCAATGAGGGCTTTGCCTAATCCCCACATAAGAAGTATTTAAGGGACCTGCCTGACTGCTAGGCTAATGTGAGTCGGATATCCTATATACTATCAAGGCTGGATCTCATCCATAAAGTCTTGGCAATCTGTCCCATTGAGATGCCAACAATTAATTCAAATGTTTGTGGTAAAGTTGCTGCTTAGTAGCTTAGAATGAGGAGGTTATCTGTAAACAGGCGTGATTGCTCTCAGTATGCTCTCAAAACAGAGGTGACTGTCTAAGATGTACATTAAAGCAGATAATTTAAGTACTGATTCAAATCTTCACGCAGAAATTGAGAAGGAACTTTTTTTTTTAAAGATGTTAACATGGTCAAAGGATTTTAAAAGTACTCTTTATATCCTTTTGCATATCCATCCTCCTTGGTTCTGTCTAAAAAGTGCATTTAACTAGGTTAAAATATAAGGATATTTAAAAGCTCTACGAGCTCCAGAAAAAAATTCTGATTGGCAGATCCTATCGAGTTGATCTTTACAACATTTTGAAGTTTGCATATTTCTGCCACCTACAGTGCACGAAAAGTGTCAATACTTATTATTAGGGGATGGTTCCTCTGACAAAACAGGTCCTAGAGAGACTTGTCACTGTAAATAAAAGTACATGAACATTTCCATTAGTGAAATACATCTATGGCTGCAAGCTACCTTTCTGCTCGGCTTCAGAAGCTCTTTTTACTTTTTGCTTCTGTTATTACGATGCAGCTTTAGATTAGTTTTCATGCATTTTGTTAAATAAATGTGTATAAATTCAAGACAAACAGTCATTTAAACATTGCTGGCTCACATTCAAATCCTCAGCAAACACACTTGCTGCATAACTACCTGGCATCTTGGCTACCCCTTCTGTCAGAATGGCACCCTGCCTGCTCCAAAGTTGGTTTGACCCTTCTAGTAATGCATGGGTGCCAGACAGCACCGACTTCTGCAGAGCAGCCTTCTTCAAACCACACGTGCTATCCTCTCTACAGGAACTCCTGCCTCCATGCCAGCAATGAAGCATTGGCACAACATCCTTCCTCACAATTGATTCCACCTGTTGATACTTACACAGCCAGAGACTGAGGGGAAAAAAAAATAGAAAAGAGAAGCAGACAGGCATTTCTGATTGCCAAGAAGGCAGGTGGAGTAGCAGCAGGTGTCTGATCAACTCAGGATGATAACAGGGTGTCAAAATGTTTCTATGGGGAAAGTGTGGTACTTCTTGCAGGACTCCATCCAAAGACAATCAACGTATCCATCAGTGACTTCAGGGGGCAGCCTTTTACATTCTTTGGTGATATGTTAGAGAGAAATAAGTCTATAGTGTCACAAAAGCAATTCGAATACTGGCTAAATATTTGCAATAAGCTGCATCACTATCCATTTTTCACCAACAAAAGACCAGTCATATAGAGCATGAAAGGCATACATTTTATCTTTGACACACATAAGGCCTTTTTCAAACTCACGTTGGAAAATGGTTGAGGGAAACCCTGATCCCTCCGAAATTGGCTAGGCCAAAATTTTATCTTTTGCTCTGAGTGATGAATAGTTATTGAGGTAAATAAGCTTACAAAATATCAAAATATGATGCATGGACCTCATGTTTTCAGCTCTGTAGAAACTGTAAAGGGGAAGGGAGTTCCTTTAGATTGAAAGGATCCTTGAAAGAAAATGCCAATAGCAAAGTCCACATTTCTTACAGAAATATCTAAAAAGTACCATCCAAAAATCTGTACAATTTGCAAGGCTGAAATGTCCTTTTGAGGTTAAAATTAGTAATGCATCTGTCTCTAAATAAATAAATGAATAAAAATCCTATCATTAATTATTATCTTTTCATCAGTATCTGGGACAGCTTCCCAACTGGCTGAAATTCTTTTCTTTTTTTTCTCTTTTTTTATAGAGCCATCATGATGTGTGGTCAATGGTGGCTGGCTATTACATGTATTTTTTTCTTGCTTTTCCTGATGGGATAATGTTAATCCCACAATTTCTTCTTCGTTGAAATGTACGTGGATGAAAAAGAAAAAAAATAGAAAAAGGAAAAAAAAAAACACCAACCAACCAACCAAACAAACAAAAAACCATACTATCTTCCAGAACTAATTATGTGGATAAATATAAATCAGAATTACCTTTATGGCAGGAGTTTGGGACTTTCAAAGAAACCTGCCATCCAAATGCAGAATTTACATCATAATGATATGTTTTGCTGCCTGATGCCAAGAATGGAATCCAGAACCTCTCTTACTTTCCTAGGCATGTTTATATATATCCACTGACAGGAAAATACAGACACAGTTCTGGGAGGCAAAATGTGTATCTAGGACTCCTCAAACCCACAAAAACAGCCTAAGGTCCAGTGTTAAAATCTTCTCTTTTCTTTTGTTTGATGATTTAACCGTTTAGGATACATGTACACACTTAAATGCTCTCTAGATGCCACTTTCGACTATTACATGTTTTATCCGTTCTGAACACCATTTTCTCTGAATTTTTCTTTCCCTTTTAAACTTGATTTGGATTTGGGTGTTTAATTGTCTCAGACTCTGGAAAAAATTGTAACCAAGACTAAACAAACACTCATTAAGTCATAAGGTTTAATAATGCAGGCAGTCCCAACAAACGGGAATGTTATTTGTTGCATTACTCTTACTGCAAAGAATGCAAATATCCTGGTTCCCTCCATGGAATAACTGAGGGGCAAGATTTCTAGGTGTGTTGCCTAAACACACACATCTGATTTAATTTTAGGACATGATGCCTGCTTTACAGTTGCTATTCTGGAAAGACACATATCTGTCTACGTCATGTCTTTCAGCCTGTGTAGATGTCTTGATGAATCCAAAAGCACAACAGTATTACCTCACATGAACATCTAGTGAACCTCAGTCACTCAGACATCTCCTTTGCACACACGAGGCTTCACTCTGCTTCTTTGCCTTTGCTTTTGAGTATATGTGCCATGGAGCCAGGGCAGTCGATTGGGAAAACGAGAAATTAGCCTTACAATCAACATCTCAGGCTGTTGAGCTCATGTTTCTTTCTATAATGACAGTGAAATGGATGTCTTTGATTTGCCTTTATGGACACACTTTTCACAGCCATGTGTAAGGCAGTTCAAAGCAATGAAACAACTTTGAGAATAGCAGGACAAGACACTGGGCAGAATTACAAACCAGGTCATAAAAAATCAAATGTCAGGTAGATTACTATCCACGTATCATACTACCCAACCTACAACAATTTCAGCACTGGGTAACGAACATCCCAGTGTTTTGTTGTAGAATTTGAAATCAAAATCACTTGCACCAAAATTGAAATCTGTGCATATATTTTCCTTTTCTTGTCTTGAAGAACGTTCAGTCAAGAAAAGACAAAATACTGAGAATTTAAGTACTTGCTGTTGGCACAGAGATGAAATTAGGAGTTATGCTTCCTTATTCTGGCAAAGGAAATTTCATCTTACAGGCATAACTTCCTCTATATAAAAGGATATTCTGGAATTAATTCAAGACTGTCTTCAAAATTTCCAAATTTTAATTTATTTATGGATAGTGCATATGGATACTTTGCATATGAAGACCAATGGCAATGGAGAACAATGGAGCCCGTATAGCTACCCTTTTGAGGGTATTACCTATATTCAATATTATTATTCTGATTATTATCCTTATAATTTACATTTACATTTATATTTATAAAAATGCTGAGGTATCTGTATGAGACCTCATCCATCTTACTCAAGAGGATATGTCTTGTTTGGATCATTTTTCTCCCAAAACAGAGTAAAGGAAATTTTTGTAAGACTTGCGGAAAACATTTCTTTTCTATTACAAACTAGTTTTCTTCTCAAAAAAGACTTTTTTTTATTTTTTCTCCAAAAAATTGTGTCATTTTGAATTTTTATTCAGAAGGCACCTAACATACTGGATTTCTGAAAATGTGATTTCAATCAAAAATTAAATATCTGAATCTCAAATTCATCTCAGTTGCCATTCTTTTCTGTGAGCCAGAGCTTCTTACCACATCTTTTGTAACACATGGAACAGGGGAGATCACAATATGTTCAAGAAAATGTTTTTTTCAGAGCTCCAACAAAGAGAGCTCGATCTACATGAAGTGTTACTATATATGCCTGGAGGTATCCATGAAAAAAATTAAAAATTGAAATACTTGTTTTCATCTGATTTGCTGTGAATTTCCATCTTAATAAAGAATTAAAATTTTAATGTGAAAGGAGAGGAGATCTGCTGTGACTATCTCTTATTTCTGAGAATTCCAGGGGATTTTTACTGATACACTGAAAATAAGGCTAATTGTAGAAATCATAGTTCCATGTATAACACAATAAAATATTTCAATGAAAGTATGTTGGTTTACAGAATTTAAAGATCTGGATCACAGATTCAGATAAGTAACTACGGGAAACAGAAAAAAAAGTGTTCAAAATAGCTATGTGGCAATCCCTCTAAAATGTTCTGTCCCATTCAGCTGAATTCAGGGAAAATTAAATCAGGTTCCATCATACACAGCTTTGAAAGAAAAGGAAGATGAGTTTAACAGGACTTGTTCCTAAACATAACAAATTCCAGCTGAGAATTACTCCTGTACGGAAAGCTAGAATAGATGAGGTGGAAACCAATGAGATCCTTGTGATTCTGAGGCTTTTGAACCAAGGACAGAGGTTTGTGCATGCCAGAGGGCTGCTGCTCCCATGTGAGTGTGCTGATTAAACAGTCCAGAAACAGAATAATTCCTGAATGGCTGGAGACATGTTGGGAAGCCTTCCACAGCAACATGCTTCCTAGAAGGGAAAATTAGAAACTTGACTGCCTTAAACAAGAAAAGAATTTGTCATAGCAGTTAAGCAGGACAGACGTAATGGAAACAAGAGAATACATTTCAAAAGTTATAAAAATTAGATCCTAAGGATAGAAAAGTGACATGAAGTCCCATGCCCCGTGAATGAATGAGGATGCTGTATGAATAGTATGTCTTCAACTGCCAGTAAGCCTGCAGAGGTACAGAATTCAAATTTGGAATAACAGAAAGAACTGGACTTGAATGGAATTGCACTTATAACAGCCTTGAGTTATGCCATTGTTCCTCCTAAGGAAATAGTCAAGGACATAGAATTACTGTATGTTTGCCTAAAAGTTTTCTCAGTTCCCACATTTCCAATATCCTCTCTCTGCTTCTTTCTTCTTAACCCACTTCATGCTCTTTTAAATGCTTTCTCTCATGTTCTGACCCTCCTTTTCTAAAAGGCACAACTCCATTCTTTTTTGCTCCTCCATATGTCTCATGCAGTGGGGTTTTTTTCCTATTCTTCTCCTAGGCTAATTCCTCTTCACATTTTAAGTGCCTTGTCCTCTCATTTCCTTCTTTCCCTTGTCTATCCTCCTCCTCACAGATCATTCTCTCTGAATTCTCCTAAACTTTTATTCTCTGTGTTCAAATACTGCTTTGGGGGGATGATTTTCTACTGACACACTTTTAAGTGAAGGAGAAACTGAATCATATCCCATGCCCCTTACTGCTTCCAGTCTTCCTTCCAGAAAGTAAATGCTTGTTTCTTTGGCAATTTCCTTTTGTGAAAGCCAGACACTTTCTCTGACTTCATGTGTTCAATAGGTAAGATGTACCTACCAACAAGAAAACTGAGAAAAAACTTGTGCTATAGAAACCATCCCTGCAGCACAGCAGTATCACATGGACCCTCTTCTGTTAGGGACAAGAGAAAGGACGTGCAAAAACATTGATTAGGGAAGAATACAGCATATGGCACTTGGACAATTCAGAAGGGGATTCAAACTAGGCAGTGTATGGGACAGGAAACATACCATACAGCCTGTTCAGTGAGCAGCTACCCTGAGGCAATCAGCCAGGAAAAAAAACAACAGGAACTGACTGTAGATCTGATACCTCCCCTGTCAGTCAGCAATTTTTTCAAAAACACTCCTTTTGAAACACAGCTAAAGGACGAATTAAAAAGAGCTACTATATAGAGCAGATGTAAATCTGGAGTATTTATTGACAGCAGAGAAATCCAAGTTCACTTCTTTCCTTGGCCCAAGGTAAATGAAACCCTCATAATGTAATTTCATAGATTGATGCCTCATTCCATACTACTCATGCTAAAGTGATCTTGCAGAAAGAAAGTATGTTTCACTGAGTCAAAATGCAGTATGTATTTGAAATTCATTGCCATGAACAGTCACCTTTGGTGTTGGTAAAATATGCATTTTTTCCCCTATTTGGAACAGGTTTTCAGTTTTTATGCAACGTCTGTTTTCTCTCTCCCTGTTGCCACTTATTGTTAAGGAAGTGTAACAAAAACATTGATTTGTAAACAAAGGTTAAAGAGTAACTACAATTATAAAAAGCAATCAATCAGCAGGGAAAGTGTTTAAACAGGCAAAACTAGCACTTATGCCCAGCCCCCAAATAAATTCCTCTGTCTTCATATTTAAACAAAGAAGGTAACATCTCAGAGGAAGAAATAGAATTTCCTACAGGGAAAAGGAAGACTGAACTGTTAAAGTCTTTATCATTTCATTAGAGAAGATAATTAGGTAATTAGAATGATTAAAAGTTGACAAAGCAACAGACTCAGATGAATTATAACCCACAATCCTAAAAGTAGCAAGGGGAAAAGCAAAGCGCTTGGAGTTCAGCTGCTAATAATCCTTGAAGGACAAAGGTTAACCACAGGGGAGACGAGGGCAAATGTTGTTCCTTATCTCCCATTCAAAGTACATTTCTTTAATCAGAACCTCCCAGGCTAACGTAAGGAAGAGGCTGTGAAAGGGAACGTCACCCCTTCTGGAAAAGAGCCTGAAGACACTTCCTACAGATGGCAGCCTAGTTTGCTCCAAACACTCTATTTGCTCTTCAAAGCAGCTGAGAGTAAGAAGAAGTGATAGAGCTGTATCTGGGACTTGGGTGACCTCACTTAAGGGAGATAACTCTTTGCACCTCCTCAGTTTTAAAGAGTTTCAGAAGAGAGTTCTGGAAAATTATTACGAAATTGTTTTCCCAATATACAACTGAAGTACACTACTCAATTTAATGTAATTTGGACCTTGATTTTACCTCTGTATTAAATGGCAGTAATAAATATTTTGACTCTGTCTGACTTACAGTTGTGACTTTGTAGTCCAGTTTTTTTCCTGCATTTGGATATCAAGCCTGGAAGACTTGCTAGTTTGGAGGAGGAGATGGGAGATTCAGCAGACTCACAAGTGTTGACCATGGCCACTCTGACAATACTGCTCTGAAGAGAAGACAGCACTGCAGTGCAAAATGGATGTGCTGAATTAACATATTTCCTGATCACTCTTTATTTTACAAGCAGCCCGAGCTGCAAGTAGAACAGCTCTCCCCTGGCAAGATCACAGGAGGGTGAGAGTAAAAAAAAATGCATATTCTTATTTAAGATTAAATTCTTATTACTGTGGTACCCCAAGGCTCCCTTCAGGAACAGAACCCATTTTGATGAGTGCCTCAAAAAATGAAATGGCCCTTAAAACACAGTCTGAGTCCTTATGAGTCATAGTCATTATATACATCTGGAGTATTATTATTACTACTACTATTGCCATAATTCATGTGGATTCAGAAATATGTACTAACTACTAATTGGCTTTAACTGAATTTCAAATCCAGGTTTTTAACACCAGGTGTTGTCCATAACTTTACTCTTTTCTCTGCTCTGCTCCAGTACTAATCTAAAACTACTCTAAAAACTACTCTAAAAACTACTCTAAAAAAAAAAATAAAAAAATCAGGGTATATTCAGACTAGATTTAAGGAAGAAATTTTTTACAATGAGGGTGGTGAAGCAGTGGCACAGGTTTCCCAGAAAGGTGGTAAATGCTCCATCCCTGGAAACATTCAAAGTCAGGTTGGATTCGGCTCTGAGAAATCTGATGTAGTTGAAGATGTCCCTGCTCATTGCAGGGGGGTTGGATTAGATGACCCTTAAAGATCCTTTCCAAATCAAATTATTCTATGATTATTCTGTCCTAGTTGAGCTGAATAGCCACATAACCTCTGCCCTCCTTTTGATTTTCATAGTTGCTGAAAACTATGGAAAAGGAATCTTTTAGTAGAATAGAATCTCAAAGTGGAGAAAGATTTGGCATATTTTATTGTGAGCTTTCATGCACATATTCCTTTTCAGTTCCAGCTGCTAAGAGAAGGCAGAAAGTGAAAGATGAAGAACTAGAAGTAAATTCCACCTAATAAAAAAAGAGTCTTTTAGTTGACTTAGGAAGTTTCTTTGCCAGTTGCCTCTAGCAAAAGAGAATTATTATATTCCCAGTGAAACGTTATTATCAGGTGGATTCTTAACACAAAGACTCCTCAAGCCCTGAGGGCAGACAGTCTATAAAATTTGAAATCTTAGAACTACTAGTACAGGCAATAGTTATTATCTTTTCTTTTTTTTTTTTTTCTTCAAAAGGGAAGGAGAAAAATCTAGGTAAATCAGATATTTTAAACTTCTGTGTCTGACATTTCTCATAACAACAGATGCTCATTTTCTTATCTCCACATTCAGACTCTTCTCTTACAATATCACTGCTTTGAAAAATAGAAAGTTGAACAGTTATCCATGTCCCCTTGCCCAGTCTTACTTTTTAAACAGAATCCTTAGCTTTTATTTTCTTCAAAAATTACTTTTACTCACTATTGGAATGCTCTGAGACACTACATGACTAAGATTTGGAGCATGAGGGTTTTTTAAATTTTATGAACTGATGCTGTCATCATTCTTCGCAGAACATTTTCATTCTGTCTTTGAAGTTCTGTGTTTGGACAGCTTGTAAAATGAGACCTTTCAGTCTAGGAGAAAAGCTTTTTTCAGTATCTCTGCCCAGTGTCAGGCAAGTTGTTAAGTGATAAATGATCCCATAAGATACTCGGAAAGCAGCACAGGTGCATTAACCAGTATTCCTACCTTTTCAAGTGCACTGGTGTGAAAACAGGCTATTTCACATTTAACAGTTAAATGTGAAAATTTTCTGAAGACTCCCACTCAGCACAGAAAACATTAAGAATATTAATTGTCCTTTTTCCAAGTCTGAACTAAAATAAATTCGTAAAGACTTGGAAATGTAACTTTGCTAGTGAAACTTCAAAGCAAATCAGAGGTTTTATGTTCATTTCCCTAAAATCTCTGGAAGATTCTTAAGTGGAGATTTCAAATTCCAGCTATTTGAATTAATCGATCTACAAGCTTTGTGATGTATTCTATTTTCAAGTCTTCTTGAAATGTTTCATTTTAATATAAGATCTATCCCATACAGAGTCAAATGTAAAGTGAAACAAAGGAATATTTAAGTTTTTGTTAATCACAAGTAAAAAGAAAGACAAAATAAAACCACTGATGTTCTCTACCTGTCATATTGATTCAGCAGTTTTGTTTACATACTTATTCAGTGTAAGTTGTAACACAGGAAGCTATCAGTAAAGAATAATTTCTGTGCAATATATACATCACCACAGGTCTCACTGCTCTGTGGAGATTCCTGGGAAAAATATGAAAATCTCCATTCTCTAATAATCAAACATACAGGAGCAACATATATGGATGCCAATCCCCATGCAGTTTAGAACAATTTGTTCCATTTCTTCTTGTGCATAATGTGATTTTTTTTCTTCAGGAAAGGAGACCATGGGAAGGACCATTAACTTGGCTACTGCTGCAGTTCAGATCTTTCCATTTCCTGCTTTGCTGGAAGCCTATACAGAGGGTTTGCATTTACAG
This sequence comes from Lepidothrix coronata, assembly GCF_001604755.1. Classification (NCBI taxonomy): domain Eukaryota; kingdom Metazoa; phylum Chordata; class Aves; order Passeriformes; family Pipridae; genus Lepidothrix; species Lepidothrix coronata. The sequence continues at coordinate 3,402,551 of NW_016690225.1, forward strand.
GAAAACATGTATTAATAGTGATACAAAGCTTCTTTCTTTCATGTGAAGATACTGAATGTATGCCTGTAAACTATAAGTTAACATGAAAAGGCCTTTTTTGCATACTCCTGACCTTGCAGCCTCTACAGAGCCTCCAAGAAAATCTGGGTAGCAAGGGCAGTATTTTGTGTTTTATAGTAATTGGACTCCTAAAGATTCTAAATTTTGGAAGTAGTCTGCACCATGAGGTCCTATAGTCTGTCCTGCTATGTATTAGTATTATACTTTACTTCATTTAACTTTTTTTTCCTTCATAAATCAAATAGTATGAGTTCCACTATTATTTAACATCTTGGGTTTCCTAAATGATATTTTTCAGACACTACTTTTGATCTGAAATATAGCAAATGGGGACTCAAATAATTCTCTAAGTAGTTTGTTCCTGCAATTAATCACCATAGACTTAAAAATGTGGTCCTAGTTTTTCATTTAGAATAAAGAGTCATTTAGTGTGGCATATGATGCCATGAAGACATAATTAACTCTTTATGATAATACATGGGCAGAGGTTCTTGAGTCTGTCACATGGACATTTTCTTCAGAAAAGCTTTGTTGTTATTTTCTATTAAATTCTACCAATTTTATACTATTTTTAATGAATATTCAAAGTATATTTATTATTCCAGTACAATTCCTTTTAAATACCATATATAGGGAAATTATTTCCCTATTCCAATTTGTTACCCCTGAGCAAATCAACCCTTTAGTTGTTGTCAATGGCACTTGTGTACCAGGAACTTGCTACTCTTTGCTCCAGATTTCAGTCACTGCTTTTCAGTTAACTGTCTATTCAATGGGATCTAGGAGTAGAAAAAGCCATAAGGTGGATCTTACTAGACCTTTTCCTACAGTGAACTTCCCAAAGAAGATCAAAAGGTTTTTAAACTAAAAAAAAACCAAGAAAACAAAACAAAACAAACAAACAAACCCACAAAAAACCAGTCAGGCTTTAAAATTAGATAGACCAGATTCCCAAATTTTGTGAGCATAGGATACTCAAAGTAGAATAACCATTAAGGGAGTTTATAAACCACTATCCTGCTCTGCTCCTTTGCAGACTTATCCTGGCACCCAGTCTTTGTTTTACTCAAATCATTGATCTTCCAATTTGCATTTGCACTTCTCTATGGTTGCAGGAAATTTCTTTCATCATCTTGGTGACTTGATATCTGCTCTTTGTCCCTCACCACAGTTTCTCATGCTTCCTTGGAGCTTGCAGTCTCCCAGTTCCAGGCAGTTTCCCTTGTACCTCTCCAACCCTAGAAGTTCCTTTCCCTGATTGTGCTCAGTAGCTCCACAAAGAAAGGATCTGTCCCTACTCTGACTGCACCTAGTCTTAGTAAAGGCATATAAAAAAACTAGAACCAGAGACAGAAAGTAACTGACTGTCAGTTCTCCATTCAGTAACTATAATTTTCTTTCCTTGCTTCTGATAAGTAATTCTGCATTTGGCTGACTTAAAACATCTTTTGTTTTGATTATATCAGGTTTACTAAGCCATCTACATAGTTGTCTCTTAGGAGGCTGAACAACTGGGTATTACCTTCTGGAGTGATGTGCATAGCTCAGTTGAGCCAGAACAGCATTACTCCAGTGAGAATTTGCTCCAATATTAATGTTGAAGTATTACAATAACAGCATCAGGTTTTATAAGCTGGTTTAGTAAATTTGTGCTTATGGTTTGAGTTAATGCAGAAGTTCATGTAGACAGCTGACAAATGTTCTTAATGTATGTGTAAGACATTTTCCTTCTTTCTCTGTTTTTTTTTGGGGGGGCAGGGGAGGGTGGTGGGTTTTTTGTAAGATCTGCTAAAAAACTGCAGTGTCATTAAAAGGTAAATTAATTTAAAATGCAAGTCAATACCATCAGCAAAATAAGGAGAGATTTCACCTTTGCAGCTACACTGCATGACCTCTGCAAATGCAGAATGAGAAGCCCTACTGACAGGGGAAGCACATTAGCAATGTTATGCAATGCAAGAGGTGGAATAAACAAAAACAAATCATTCTCAAAACACCCAAACAAAAGAAGATAAAATAATAACACTTCAGTAGTATAATTAACCAATAAATATTGAACAGAATTAAAACCAGATACATCCATACCCTATTTCTAATTAACTTAGGAGCATAAGAAAAATAATTTACTGCAAGAAACCTATTTATTACAAAACAACTGGCCATTTACATTGATTATTGTCATATTAATCCTACAATGTGATTTCTAACTGTGTTAAACTGCATCCTGAGAATATCTATTTTTTAAAAACTGCTGCTTTGGGAAGATTTGTTCAGAAGTTAATTTTGTCATTCACTAAGCAGACCCAGTTATGCTTTAGGAAGTCAGTAAGCATCAGAACTATGTGGAAGAGCTACAGGAAGTATGCTATTGTATCTCACTGACTGAATGCCTGCTTTGCAGAACAGAAAGAAGAAGATAATTAATTTATATTTGTAATCCTTCTGCCTTCCTGAAAAATATGAAAATTCTGCTCTACAGGTGAGTCAATCCAGAAGCTCTAATTAGATAAATGCCACTTGTGGTTTATTTTGATTAGGATACTATAAGTTGGCATAACTACAAGTTAGATTTGCATACAGGATAATCTTAATGTTTCACAATTTATAAGCATAGTAAGATTTAAGTAGCATTTATTGAAGCACTTCAATTAACTACTTTTGATCATGGAGACAGATCCTTTGTCAAATCTTTTTTGCTAAATCATTATAAGGTTTAATGTCTTAAGTTATATTTACATTAAGAACTTCTGTAGAGGATCAGCTCCCACTTTTTAAATTACATCACAGTGGATTAGCTATTTTGCACTTGGGTCACAACAATCCCGTGTGGTGCTACAGGCTGGAGGCAGAGTGGCTGGTAAGCTGCCTGGTGGAAAAGGACCTGCGGGGAGTGGCTGAACAGCTGGCTGAACACGAGCCAGCAGTGTGCCCAGGAGGCCAAAAAAGCCAATGACATCCTAGCTTGTGTCAAGAGTAGTGTGTCCAGCAGGACCAGGGCAGTGATTGTCTCTCTGTACTTGGCACTGGTGAGTCCACACCTCAAATCCTGTGTTCAGTTTTGGGCCCCTCACTACAGGAAAGACACTGAGGTGCTGAAACTTGTCCAGAGAAGGACGATGGAGCTGGTGATGGATCTGGAGCACAAGTCTTGTGAGAAGTGGCTGAGGGAGTTGGGGTTGTTTAGCCTGGAGAAAAGGAGGCTCACGGGAGACCTCTACAACTACCTGAAAGCAGTTGCAAGGTGGGGGTTGGTCTCTTTTCCCAGGTAACAAGCAACAGCACAAGAGGAAATGGCCACAGGTTGCATCAGGAGAGTCTAGATTAGATATTAGGAAGAATTTCTTCACTGAAATGGTGGTCAGGTGTTGGAACAGGCTGCCCAGGAAAGGGGTTGAGTCACCATCCCTGGAAGTGTTCAAGAGGCATGTGGATGTGGCCTGTGGGGATATGGTTTAGTGGTGAACACAGTGGTGGCAAGTTAATGGTTGGACTCAATGATCCTGAGGTCTTTTCCAACCTCAATGATTCTATGATTCTCTGTTAGAAGATCAGGTGTAGAACATTTTTTATTTTCTGGTTTGGTTTGCATTTTAACAATAAGCAAACTCTCTGTGCTTGGAGAAGAGGTTAGCCAACAGCTCTGCCAGGGAAATACCTAATGCTGCAGGAGTAATGGGAATTAAATTAGCATCTGCAAAATGAGAGCAAGAGCAGTACTGGAGATACTCAGATTTTTCAGTATAGATCTCTTCTAAATTTTTTAATTACTGTCAAAAATTATTGTTCTTTTGCTAATTGTAGGTAGTGACTACAGAATGCCTGTAAATCTGTTTCTTTGTCTTTTTATGGTGAAGTCCAGCCTATCGTAGTCCACCTTCCTTTAAAGCCATTTAATAGCTGAGAAGCTGACACCGAATGGCATCACTTGTCTGTAACATGCTCAGTACTCAAATGACTTTTTAACAGTGTATGGGTAAGTTTTATCAGATCAACCAAATGGGAAATCTGATACAAATTCATTACAGCATAGGTAGCCTGACCATATAAAGAAGCAGCCTGTAGTAGAAAATATCATATTTCTAAGCATAATTAAGGTACAATGAGCTTTTAAAGGATTATTAATATATACAATGAGCATGTTGTTAGAAAACTATAACAGGAAAGAGAAGCATGTTCCTAAAAGCATGTTCCCAAAAGTACAGGGGGCCAGAGTCCAAATGAACATGCACATAATGTACCTAGACATATGGTAACGTTTAGTGATGTATCTATGCTACCATTCCTTCAGTGAAGTTCTAGTCACCATATAGTACATTCATCTGTTCCCTGTATGCTCAATAAGTAGAAAAATTAATCATGGTTTAGTCAAAATGATACATCTTAATAAAGATCTTTAGAGAGCTCATAGAGCTTTCTTTCGAGCCATTTAAAAAATGTAGTTTGTTACACAGATCTGTTGTGCTGAGAATTCCAACAACAAGAAAGATATTTAAAATTACTGCTATTTAAAAAAAAAAAGAAAAAAATCAGTCTTTTCTCAAGCAGCATGCAATGTTACATAATATTGACAATATTCATACACTGAGGATCTGGTTACTGGAATTGTTAAAGCCAGTTTCCCATCAATTGTTTCCCATCAATTCTGCATTCTGTTGCCTTCATTCAACACTTCTAGAAATCCCACTGGTTAATTTTCTGAAGGCATTTAGAAGTAGGAGAATGCAAGCAGACTAGTATTTTTCAAATTCCTGGTAGATTCAAGGGGAAGACCAAGGTATATAATTGCCTACTGCATTTTTTAAAACTTTTTCAGGTACTTATCTTCCTTCAGGTACCCCAAATCATGGGAAATCTAATCCTTGACACACAGAAAATTCAAGGGTATTTTTGATACAGAAATCTCTCTGCCATTTGTCTCATTAGGCTCAATCTTCATTAAAATGCAAATAGAAATAAAAAGAAATTAGATATAACCTAATTTTATATATCCCTATTCATGATGTATCATGTCTTTCAGAAATCTAGCAACTAATTTGTCTAATTAGGGTTGCAGCACTTTATCAGCTTGGCAACATATCCTTTTGTTTCAGCTATTTACAGTAGGTATTACAGTAAGGATTTTACTTTAACTGCTGCACAAGAATGTGTTAACAAAGCAAGTAGCTGATGACTCAGTTTGTCAGCATGATTTTGACACCAAAAAACTGGATGTTGGCCTGCCCCTTTCTCTGTACAAGCACCTGAGGGAAGTTGATAGGCAATGGTAGGCATGGCAATTAGCTTACCCAGCATGAAACTCAATAGAAGCAGGTGCTAAAGAAACGTCTGACTAGGAAGATTTTTCCGTTCATTCTCCTTCCTTCTCACTCCCCTGCCACAACAGCTCAAAGGTGGTACCTAACTAGGGGTAGAAAGCCTGTCCCATTTTGTTTACCTGTTCTACAAGACTGCATCACAGTTACTTTTCAAAGCCCTTAGCTAATAAAGTTGTGAAAGAAGTAAACTCTTTGTATGCTGGCCTGCGTTGCACCATCTGTCCTATGCTATCAGCTAAGACCACTGTGGAAAAGTCACTTCAAAATACTTTTAAATTACGTTGTTCTGAACATCATTTCTAGAAAACATAATAAACAGCCAAATCCTGTTTTCATTCGAGGACTCTGAATGTCTGTTGCTAATCAAATCGTTTCCATCTGTTGAAGTGTCAGAAACTTTGCTGTCTTTGAGGAAAAATACAGCTACTTAGACAATAAATTGTTTATTTATAGATTACCTGCATTTCTGATATGGCACCCCTTATTAACATGTCTTTAGATTATTTTCTGTGGTTTCCTGTTTTGAGACTAAACTCTCTAAACAGTTACTTGTCTGTTAAAGTCATAGTCAGTCACCCTACATCTCCTGTGTTTTTTCCTTTCTGTGATTCTAGGTCTTCTGGTATGAAAAAAGTCACATGTCAACATTGCTGAAGTACGTATTTTCATAGGAGATAATGATTTTGCTTCTTTGTTGTTCTGTGTTTCCTTGTATCATCTGCCTGATACATATAACCAGTGACAAAAACAGGTACAAAAATGCAATAAAAATTAGCAACACCTTTCATGTAAGCATTATTAGTAGATGCCACTTAAGTTTTAAATGGCTACAAATTTTCCACAGCACTAGCAATAGTAATAAAATAGAGGAATGTGATTTAACCACATTCTTGCAGAGAACATCACCTTTTTTTTTTTTTTTTTTTTGGTAGAGGAGGAAACTGATGAGTAAGGCTAACATGTTTGCTTAAATGGCCACTGTTTTGCTGCTTCCATTTACAGATGTCTGGCCTGAGACATCTAAACTTTGTTTTTAAACTTTGGTATTTTATTGCTGAAATGGTGCCCTGTGCATCTAGAAGTCAGGACAGCAAAATCTCAAATAGGTCATCTAAATCTCAGTGTCGTAAATCTTAACATGCTATCTAACAGGATTTCTTAAACAAGAAGACTGTGACTCTGTGGAGAATAGTATCCTAGTCTCCTGACTACCTGTTTTGCTTTTTATAAATGCAAGATCAGATAGTCGTTTATTCAGTTTGAAGCTAAGCTTATTACTAATAAGAAGATGCAGCCTATCTCACATCACAGCATGTGATACTCAGTCTTGATCAGAGATATCACATGCTGGGACCTGCTGCAAGTTCTGCTGATTATCCCTCTGTATTAAGATGAGGACAGCTGTAATATACTTCATTTTATTCATATCGCACAGGCTTCTAAGAAATTGCCAATTCAACCCACAGCTGGGCAAAGATCTGGCATTCTGACAATACCCCATCAGAAATACATAGGCATGCTGATACCACCCACAAACAAGAAGGCATATTTACTACCTTCCTGTGAATGTGTAACTGCTGGAAGAACGAAAAGAAAGATCGGAAGTAAAGCTGCAGTACCAATATTCAGATCTTTAGTGTAACACACAAACTCTATTCAAAAGTAGACTCACAATCAAAAGCAAGTGTGAAAAGGAAAGATAAGTTTTTGAGGCCTGCAGATACGGAAAGGAGCAATTTCCAAGAGTCACTGTTTAGTTAGTAAGGATTCTGAAAGATGCTTAAAAAAACCGAACAAGGAAGAAAAGGGGCTACAGCATGATAGTTTATGATTTCAGTGTACAGATCTACTACAGCCAACAACACCACTGCTACGGGTAGAAAGTGAGCTACGATGAAGTGATTTGAGGCAAAAGCAATAGTTTATAGAAACATCATGTGTTGCTGCATATATGCTTATACTGTGCTGCTGTGGATGTTTTTATTTAAGATTGCCTATGTGAATTTGTATGCTTTCTAGAGGCAAATAAACAGGTTTTCTGGCAGTGCCAGGTTCTATCACACAGTAACTGATAGGATCGTTTATAAAACAAAAGAAGTCTCCCACTGGAAAGTCAATCTTTAAGTTAAATTTTTCAGGGTTACGTTTCTAAATCACTTGACCCACTAGAACTGAGCAGATGATGCCTACAGGTTGAAACATAAACCTTAACTATAGGCTAGAGAATATTGCAAGGTTTAATGGTGTCAAAGTTCAGTATATTTGCTTGCTTCATTCTGAGGAAAAAACGCATTTCTCACTGGTGAAACAATGCCAGATATCTCCAACCTAGACATTCTTAGAATTCAAGTCCTAAATATCAATTTAATAATGATCAAGTATGGTAATGAATTTTGTAATTCGTATAGAAATATTGACATTAGCATAAATAAAGTATGTGCATTCATATTTAAATGACAAGCTTGCTTATCTTGCATGGTCTTTCAGACATAGAACATTTACACAAAATTTGATCTGTTTATTCAAAATCAGGTTGCAGATCCTACTCCCTAGGAACTTAACTCATACTGACAAGAGAATCATGCATGCAGACTTACCACTTGATATCAAATAACAAATTCAGCCTGGAGATGCAGATGTCTCCAAGCAATTGAACAAATACCAATCTCAAACAGAGATTAGGGATTTACTTCCTTTATGTACCTAGCCACCTAAATCAGTATGGCACAAATCAATATACACTTTGAATTGGTACTAATTATGTTTGAACCAATTTACATAATTATCTGAGGTGTTTTTTTTAAGAAATTAGTTGATCTGACTTTAGTCCACTAGTCTAGAGGCCTTGAACATCTTTCAGAAAAAAAATCAACGACTTGTGATTTGAAATGTCTTACTTTTGAATATACTTTGGATGTACTTTTGGAAGCACAACTTGAGACCCTTTGAAGTTTCTCACCTGTCAGAAAGTCCAGAGCTGTGCTTAAGCATTTGGGATGTTTTTGAGATCTTAACACAATGCAACTCAAGACACAGGGATTAAAAACCCTCTGAAAATCTTGTCCTTAGAGCCCATATCAACTTTCAGCTGATAAATAGTGGCACATTTTATATAATGGAAAGGCTGCACAGAGCTTAAACCCTCAATTCACTTAACTATTTTTCTGCTTTTTACATCATCATGTATTACATAGACATTTAACATTATTGAATATTATTTTGAATAGGTTGACATTATTTAATATGAATACTGAATATTACTGCCAGACCTGCTATATGCTTAGCAATATATAAAAGCATCATTATTTGAGGGGAAAGGAAACAAAACCCTTGTTAAATTCCTTTCACCTGTTCCTAGCCTCACTGTCAGTGAAAGGAAGAGGAAGAATTTGACCATCTATTTTGGTGGACTTTGGACTATTTCACCTCAGAGCAGCAGCAATATGCAGCAAAAGGTAATCCACTGACTTTGATAACACACAAATAAACTAACTAATCTTTTAGATGCATATAATTTTATTTCAATGAAACAATCCATTCCCTACTCTTAATTTTTAAGGTACTCAATGCAAGGAAAAAATAGAAATTAGGTAAATTAGGAAAATTATATTAGAAGCAAAAAAATCTAATTATCTAGCCAAATTGTATACACCCAGTCAGAATTCAGTTGTTTGCCAAGACCATTACTGGTAGTGAAATTGCCACATGTATTTATGCAGCTATAGTAGATGCACCTTGATGAACTCTAAAAAATTACACTAATAAGCCTTGTAGTGATTTATTAAAACAGCCTGGATGGTGATTTAGTAATTTGCTCACAAAGAACTCCTCATAGTTATTCTACACATCACAAGAGTGTTTACAGTAATGTACAACAAGACACTTCTTAAAAATGAGGTTCACATTTCAAAAACTACTTATCTTTTCCAGAATAACTGAATTAAGAAGACAGTATTTTTACTTCTCTTGCCCCCTTTTCACAAGTAATGTGGGCACCTCAGGAATACTGACACTTCATCACTTATATGTGATTAAGCAGGAATTAAAAACTCAACATCATTTCGAATTTGCATTATATCCACAGTTATGGACTTTTATGAACATCTGCATTCCTAGATGTTTGCATAAGACATTGCTTAACTCTAGAGACATTGGCTAGCAGCACTGAAACAAAGAGAACTTATTACTAAATCAGAGAAACTTGGGTTAAAACTTCCTTTGTTAAATATTAGTAAAACTACTTCCTTTCTGCTACAGATTGGCAATAAGTCACAGTATTAGTAATTTTCCACTTTATTGTATGTGTGTATTGTTATTAAAAGATAGCATATGATAGTCTAAAACACCTATGGTACTACTCAATAATTGTTTTGTCATCCTATTTCTAACAGCATATTTCTTAGGTATGTTTTATCTAAAATTTTCTTCAATAAAAGATAATAACATTAAGAAAAATATAAACATACTTTTGCATACAGAAAAGCAGCAAGTAGTTCAGATAAAAAGAGTTTTCTCACAGGAACCTACCATAAAAAGCTTCTTCATATTGATTCTTTGACAAGAATTGAGTTCCATTTTACTTTCCAGTGACCCCTCTGGCCATTTCAGGAATAACAATGACAGGTTTGGGTAAGAGTCATCACAGTCATCTCGAGTGGATACATTTGTCAGAGGATTGCACACAGAAAGTAAAGAATAATGAAAAAAGTTAGATTTTTTTTAAAAATATTATTACTATTATTTTTTAAATAACATTCTATTCTTCTATGCAAAAAAGCTGACAGAGGAAAAATATTGTAAAAGATTCATGGTAGAGCAATTACACCATTCTATAGCAAAACTCAAGTTTTTTGTCTTATTAATGGAATAAATAGAAATGAGATATTTGGAACAGCCAATTAAAATAAAAGTTTATAGAATATCTCTTGAAATTATAAAACTAGCTATAAAAACACGGAGCTGGTGACCTGTCTTTGGAAGCCAGTTCCTGGAAGTGGCATACACAGTAGGTACTCTACTGAGACATGCTAAGAATTTTGAAGGGTTCCAGAGAGAGGAGAGGGAGCTAAGATATGCTGCCTCTTGAGAGAAGCAGGCTGTTTCTTCATTTTGCCTAAATCATTAGTCACACAGAACCTCATTCCTGAGTGGGATCTGCAGCTATAATTAGTGCTAAAACTCTCATTTGCATTCTTGCTGTAAAAGTTAATATTTTACATGTCAAATAACCCGTATGGATTCACTTTTAATATTAAAAGCACTGCTGTTCATAATACATATGCAAGAAGGCCTTATTATGCATATTTATGTTTCATATCGGGTATCTTTTGTGTAAAGATAATGAAATATGACTTATCAATGCAGTTGTGAATACTTTTCAGAGAATCACAGAATATGCTGAGTTGGAAGGGACCCACAAGGATTATCGAGTCTGGCTCCTGGCCCTGCAAAGAACCATCCTCAAGAGTTACATCATGTGCCTGAGAGTATTGTCCAAATGCTTCCTGAACTATGTCAGGCTTGGTGCTCTGACCACTTCCCTGGGGAGCCTGTTCCAGTGCCCAATCACCCTCTGGGTAAAGAAGCTTTTTCTAATATCCAGCCTAAATCTCCCCTGACACAACTTCAGGCCGTTCCTTCAGGTTCTGTCACTGGTCACCACAGAGAAGAGATCAGTGCCTGCGCCTCCTCTTCCCCTCACAAGGAAGTTGTCACTGCAATGAAGTCTCCCCTCAGTCTTCTCCAGGCTGAACAGACCAAGGGACCTCAGCCACTCCTCATATGGCTACCCCTCAAGGCCCTTCACCATCCTTGTTGCCCTCCTCTAATAGCTTAATATCTTTCTTATATTGTGGCACCCAAAACTGCACACAATATCCAAGGTGAGGCCACCCAGTGCAGAGCAGAGCGGGACAATCACTTCCTTCAACTGGCTGGTGATGCTTTGCCCAATGCACCCCAGGACATGGTTGGCCCTCCTGGCTGCCACAGCACTGCTGACTCATATTCAACTTGCTGTTGATCAGGACCCCCAAGTCCCTTTCCACAGCACTACTTTCCAGCATCTCATTCCCCAGTCTGTACAGACATCTGGGGTTGCCCCATCCTAGGTGCAGAATCCAGCACTTTCCCTTTTTGAACCTGGTTGGTGATTGCCCAGTCCTCTAATTTGTCAAGGTCTCTCTGCAGGGCATCCCTGCCTTCGAGGGAGTCAAGAACTCCTCCCAGTTTTGTGTCATCTGCAAACCTGCTTAGTATCCCTTCCAGTCCTGCGTCCCAGCCCAAGATGTTGAAGAGCTCAGGGTCCAAGATGGAGCCCTGAGGAACTCCACTAGTGACAGGTCACCAGTCTGATGTTCCCCCATTCAATATTACCCTCTGTGCTCTGAGCCAATTGCTCACCCATCCCATCATGTGTTTATCCAGCTGTGGCTGGACAGTTTGTCCAGAAGGATCCTGGGAGAGACAGCATTTAAAGCTTCACTGAAATCCAAAAAGATGACATCAACTGGCTTTCCTTGATCAACTAGTTGGGTTACTTTGTCATAGAAGGAAATCAGGTTTGATAAGCAGGACTTTCCTCTCATGAAGCCATGCTGGCTGTGACCAATGACTGCATTGTCTTTCAGGTATTTTTCAATACCTCCCAGAATAATATCCATAACATTACCAGGCACCAAAGTGAGACTGACACACATGTAGTGTCTAGAGTCCTGCTTCTTGGCCTTCTTGAAAACTAGGACAATGTTCACCAGCTTCCAGTCAGCTAGGACCTCTCCAGATTCCCAAAACCTCTCAAAAATTGTTGAGACATTGACATCGGCCAGCTCTTTGAAGATTCCGGGATGAATCCCTTCAGGCCCCATTGATTTTTAGGGATCCAGCTGAAGCAGCAGATTCCACACAGTTTCAGGGTTAACTGGGTGGGTTGATAATTCTCTCAGTCACGGTCCTCCAGCTCAGGGCACTGAGACCCCTTGATCTGTTTATAAATGTGTTTAATTTACACTATTTCAGCACACTCTGAATAACTATTATTCAGAATATACCTTTTTTTCCCCTTCGCACAATTTAGCCTCATATTTTCTTGTAAATAACGTGTTCTGTCATTGTAAGTGATTCCAAAAATATTTGTAACTATCAAGTCTCAGCAGAAGCATGAAGACTATGTCTGAGAATGGATCTCTCCTCCATGAAGCTCCGTGGCTGATTAACTGCTAAACATATAGGCTTCAAAATCTAGGTAGTAGAAAATGTAGTCATGTAAAATGAACCCTATTATTGTTAAAGAGCTTGGTGTATAACCCCCCACATATTTTGAGCTCTACTTCCATACAGCCAAAGCTAAATCAGTCAGCCAGGAAGTGGTAGGAGATCCTTTCAAAACCAATCTTTGTGTAACTATCCATTAAAGGAACCTAAGATTGCAGTTAGCATAAGTCCTATGGAAACATCTGTAACATCCATATGAATAGCAAATGAATTCTTTATGATCAGTGCTATTACAATGAATACTGACTGAGTTCCTTATGATCAGTGCTGCTGCTAAAAAGAATATTCAATGAGTCCACCTAGCATAAAATCTAGCACATAACAGTAGTTGTTAACAATTGTTAACAATAATAACAATTATTGCATGTATTATAAGTGCAGAAAAATCAACAGTAGCCTGGTAATGTATTAGAAAAATGAACCAAATAAAAAGACATGATCATTTCTGCTTTTTTTTAAGAGACAGGATAAAAGTTGAGCATTAGCACTACATGCTGCTTCTCATTGTGGCAGTCTCTACATTGTCTCTGTGGCAGTTTCTACATTATTGTTCTATGCAAAACTGTCAAAATCATCTCCCTCCCTTGATTTAAATGTACTTGTCAGAGTGACTGAAAGGTTAATATTAGACAAGCAAGGCTAGTATGGTCAGGAGTTACACATACAGTGATTAGCAGTAAGTGTATAGATCTTCACAGTGCAGACCACAGTCGTGCTCCTCAAGGCTGTTGTTTCTTTGGCTGGAAGGAGGAAACTGGAAATGAAGCAAACTTATTTTTCTTTATAGAAGAAAGGTTGGGCTCCAGAAAGCTTAAATCATTGTGGTGACACAGTTGTCTTTCCAGCACAAGGAAGTGTAGCAACTAATGCTAAGAATCATAATGTAAAGAAACAAAAAAAAAAGCTTGAATTTGTGAAAGGATTTTTAGGTATATTCCTGCTAAAATCATAAGATAGCTGTAGCACTAAACTTGCATTATATGGGAAAACTGTTGGTTAAACATGTCTTAAAATGGCTTTGTGGTCTTCTTGCAAACACATGTTTCTTCTTCCCAACACCCCCCACGACAGGAATGTCCTGAGAAAGGTGTCCTGAGGTGTTTCCCATTGATCCTTGTTAACCCCTTCCTGTGATTGGGTGTTCCTGTAAGCCCCTTGAGACTTCTAATTGGTTACTCTGGGAATCCTCCTAAACCCTATAAATGTAACACCCCCAACAATAAACTCTCTCTTGCCTCCTCTCCATGCTGGTGTGCTGCCTCTGTGCCTGCCATGGAGCCATGTGCGTGGCGGGAGGGGAGGGCACCTCTCCCCTCCAGGCTCGGGGCCTGAAAAACCCTGTCGCTGGAGTTCCCTTTCCCCATCCCTCAAGACAGTTGGAATGGTTCTTCAGATGGAGATGGAACTAGAACTGGGCTCCCCCACGTCGTGGGTGGGGAAAGGGATCCAGAGATAGCATGTTTTCCTTCAGAAGCTTCCGTGTTACATTTTTGCTTAGACTTTTTATTCCTTGGCTGTGGGTCACACCATAGGAGTCTGACATTCCATGCCAAGGCTTCCATGAGGCTGTGTGAAAGCAGTGTGCTTTATTGCAGTGTGCCCACAGAAATCTGCCTCCATGCATTTAAAGAACTTCAGCAAAGAAATCAAATACAAGCTAAGACACTGCATGCACAATAATGATACATTGCTCTTTTTAATAATACTGTTAGTAAATATGGATGACACTTAGCACTAGATAAGGGGATAAGTACAATGCCTTGATCATTGGGCAACCTGAGAAGTGAACACTTGATTAAGTTACAATAACTTAAGAAATCACTCCCACATTAGCCAAGTTATCACTACCCTGTGTGTACTCTCAGACAGTGTTAGAGAAGCTGATCTGTATTGATTTATGACTTTAACTCATATTTGGGGTGAACTAAGGTATTCAGTTGCCTCAAATTAGCTAATGGGCACTTTCTTAGAGTGCTGTAATGATTCACATTGAAAAATCATAATACAGTTCTAATTTACAAACTAGAAAGTTTCTACTAAAAATGTAAAGTTAGGCTGAGAAATTTACATTCCTAGAATACTCATACTCAAAACAAAGATAAGTAGAAAAAGTAGATCTCATAAAAACATTTAATTTGGCTTGATGTATATGAAGCACTTAATACATGATATTGAGTCACTGACATCAACTGAGCTCATTATTTTCAATTACATCCATTAATTTGCAATATTAACACCCATTGAAATTGTGGCAAGAAGTCAGCATTTTGATTTATTACCTACTTATGCTGTTGTTGTATAAAAATACAATAAATAAGAATGCAGATTGGTAAAATCAATACTATTTAGCAAATCATAGAATCAAAAGAAATAAATTTTTTAAAATCTGTGAGGGTAATGAGACATTGGAACAGGTTTCTTAGAGAAGTTGTGGATGCCTGGAAGTGTTCAAGGTGAGGCTGAATGGGGCTTTGAGCAACCAGGTCTAGTGGAATGTTCCCCTACCCATGTCAGAGGAGTTGGAAGGAGATGATCTTTAGAGTCCTTTCCAGCTCAAACCATTCTACAATTCTACTAAAACTGAGTAAAAATCATTAGACTTAATCACTAGTAAGTGGAGTCTGCTGCAACCTCACCTCTAGGTACCATGTTTTCCTCACAGAAGTGTTGCAAACACATACCGGTCTGCTTTGGAGCAAACTCAAAAGCATTTTAGTACATCTCAAGCCTAACAAACAAGAATATACAAAGATCTTTCTCCATCTCTGTTAAGTGAAAGATATGATCTGATTAGTGTTGTTAGAGCATTTCAACAGATCTGACTGAACACAAAATAAAGGTAGTTTCTCCCTTCATGGCACAGTTTACCTAGATTTAGCTGGTGTTAAAGCACTATCCAGCCAGGACATCAGCCCTTTGACAGAGGTATTCAAATTCACATCTCCTCATCTTAGTTGTTTCCTGAACACAATATATGTTCTCAGCCTCTCCTTTTGATGTTACCTAATTCTGTATGGCAAACAAAAACAGTCTTCTGTTGGGAAAGTACATGGCATGTAAAACTTTAATCTGATAGTCTGGTCATTTATTTAGGAATGGGAAAAGCTAAGATTCAGTTCTTCTGAGATTTTTTTTTTTATTATTTCTTTAGAGTCATAACTGTTTCTTAAAATAAAAAAGGTCTTTACCACATGAGTTCCCAAACTTCTAGATGTGCCTTACTGAGCCAAGATATCCTGAATTCTTTTCTGCACGGTGAAAATATTTTTGTGGGAAGCACTACCACATGCCTGAGAGTAATGGTTAGAATAACTTATATGTGAATGAGAAATCCAAAAAGAAATTACATTTGGAGTATTCTGAAACTAATCAACCTTGTTTAAAACCACACTATTACTCCCTGTTCTTCTGGCAACAATCCTTTAAAAAGTGACCTCGACTGGTTTCCTGTAAAAAAAATATTTAGGCATCCTGATTCAGGGGAAGTTTCTGTAGCCGGCTTGCAAAAAAGGATGTGTGAATCTCTGATGTTCTGAGAGACCAAAATAATCTCTAATTGCTGTTTGTTGGATGCTGCCCATTCAGTCTACCGTTTGGGACTGTTCTCAGGCATGTAATGCTCTTTACACAAATGGAGGGTCTGGTGCCTGGGGAAGAGTCTTTTGATTCTACTCATTGTAACACTTCAGTCCTTTAATGGGACTTTCTCTAAATGTCCAAATCACTTTGAAAATAAGATTTTGATACCTAAGCCACCCAGATGGATTAACATTTTATAACCATTAAATCCTGTGTTTAAAAAATTTACTTCAATATCTACTGAGCTCCATAGGAGACTGTTGCTGTTCTCTGTAGAGAGTGGTCAAAAGGTTTGCTTTGTTATCCAGTAAGCTAATTTCTGAATGTGTATGAAAAGATAACAAGTTGATAAGCATACTTTTCCCTCTGGAATCTCACCTTTTGTACTTTACAATTCTTTGGTATCTGACCCAGTATGTCAAATAATATCCAGTGGAGTTCTGTTATACTAAAAAAATCCATTAGGGAAAATGGATAGGGTCATAACTGTATTTTCTGAACACAAGCAATAGCTTCACTTCAAGCATTTTAGGATGGCTTTTTTTCATTCTCAAACTAAAAAGTCACACATTTCATATGAATATAGTATGTCTGAAACTGTTGTTTTCAACAATAGAATTGTTTTCAACAACAGAAACAGTTGAAAGAATTAAGAAAGTTGAAAAGTTGAAAGAATTGGAAAGAATTAGTTGAAAGAATTAGAAATAATTTAAGTAATTTCTAAAATTAAACTTCGTGTATGGATAGGTCATGAAAAACACACAGCAAATCTTTGTCAGTGATCAATCATGTTTTGAAAATTACAGAAATTCTGGCGTGCAGAAGTACTGTGAGATCTTATTACCTTCTGGATCCTAAACAAATATGTGGTGATACCTTCACTTTTATGAATTACAAAGCTTAAGAACCTTGTTAGGTAAATGAATTAATAAATATACCAGGGTTTTACAAGTTTTTCAGCCACTTATTTCTGAAAGAATTTTAACTGGAAAAATCCAGAAGAGCTGTCACATAAACAATAGATTGAAATCTGATATTACACTTGTGCTCTCTTGCCATAGTAAACAATTTATCAACTTTCATTTTTAAGTAAATATGGTTGGGGAGCATGATCTGAAAGTCATTCGCCTGTTTTTATATAAATATCTAAGGCAGATCTCAAAACCTGTGTGTTTTAAGCAGCAAATGATTAATAAGCTGCCTACCACAGGTGATATTTTCAAGACATTTATAAAGAAAAGAAAATGTTTTGCTTGACTTCAATGTTAACAGAATAAATAAATAGAGAAAGAAATGGTAAATAGAAAATAGTATGCCTCTTCTTGACTCAGCTATAACACCCTGCATCAAGTAAATGTACTCATTTTCTTCTTTTCAAGAGATAGCTTTTGCTGTCAGTGTTCCATAAAAACTGTTCTGCAAGATGTTAACCTGGATTTCTCTTTGGTTCAGAAAAGGACTACTCATTATCTAATCAGAAAATTTAAAATGCACTTCCTTATGCCTGAGAAATCATTTGAAAAACTCCAGTTGCGTCTATTGTAAAGTCAAAAGCGAAGTTCACCAATAAAAATCAGACCCTTGTCTTTGACAGCAGTCACACCTGCAAGGCACTCTCTGACTTTGCATGTCATAGCAGGGAGAGAAGAAAGGAGCCATCCTTCCTTGCTGCTGGTGCCCCACTGGCCTCCCTGCCTGCCAGCCCTTCTACCAGCATCCCTGGCCACCAGCCCCCCACACTGGGCTCAGGTTGCTGTGTGGCCTGGGCTGGCAGTGCTACCTCTGCCACCTCATGGGCTTTGGGGACATTGCCCTGCACTCCTGAACCAGCAAGGTACATCCTCCTTGCTGAAAAGAAGATGAGGGTTTAACTGGAACAGAAGTCCCTAGCCTTGAAAACTATTTCTGCCTCAACCTTGAAGCATCTAAACTATATGATGCTCGAGCTTTTTCCAATTACTTTCATGTATCAAGTGTAAAAAAGTCCATTTTGGATGTTTTACAGTCCCAAACTTTCCATGGAACCACACCAGATCAGTAGGATACCATCATTCTCTCCCAAATCCACTGCATCATTCTTGAATTGCTTTTCATTCAAGTGAAACAAGCCCTAAAGACAGGCTGTGTCCCATTCCTATCTGTGTATATGTTCAAGATTGACATGAGAGAAGACAGACACAGATGTCACGCATTGACCTTGCACCCGCTAAAGTCGCTCTGAGCTGGGAAAGGTCACACAGGCAAACCAAAAACTCAATGTGGGGTTAATACTAAAATTTATTACTAACAGGATAAGATCTAAAGAGTGAGAAATAAAACAGTCTTAAACACACTTTCCACCCACCCCTCCTTCCTTCCATGTTCTCCCTCCTCCACCCTGTAGCAGTGCAGGGAGACAAGTCCACCCCTCGGGCAATAGGTATTCCAAATTTGCTGTCCCATAGGTCACTCTTCCATGGATTGCAGGGGGACAGGCTGCTCCACCATGGTCCTCACCAAGGGTTACAGGGGGGCCACAGCTCTGAGTCCTTCCCCTGCTCCGTGGGGTCCCTCACACAAGTAACAGTCTTTGATGGACCTCTCCAATGTGGGTCCATCCCGCAGGCAGTAGTTCTTCCATATCTACTGTTCTGAGGGTCACTTCTCCATGGGATGCAGGGGGGGGTTCTCTGCACCCCAATGGTCTTTCATAGGATGCAGTCTTTCATAGGGTGAGCTGTACTGATGCGGATCCCCCACAGGGCATGAGTTCTACCTGGGAATAACCTGTTCCGGTGTGGATTTTCCTCTCCATGGGCCATAAGTATCTTGAAGGACTCCGCTCCATTCTCGGCCTTCCACGGGGGGTAACGGCCTTCTTCCAAGCATCCATCTCCTCCGGCATGGGCTCAGCTCTACCGCGGCGGGCCACCCCAGCCCCAGCCCGGCTCGACTCGGCCAGGGGGGGAAGGGAAGGCAGTGCTCGCCAGCAGGGGCCATTCTGCCGCCCTGGCCTAACTCCCAGGGAATCCCCACCTCCACCCCTCACAGTTCACCTTGGGGGCTTTGGCGCTGTCGGTGCTGTTCGGCTTTTTGGGCAGGATGGGCTCCAGCACGGGCTGCTCGCAGGGTGGCCCAGGGGCTGCAGGGGGCTGCAGGGGCCATCACTGCCTGCTCCAGGCTAGGTGCCCCACCATGGTGGGGGAGGCAGTGGGGCTGCCCGGGAGCTTCGGTCAGCTCTCCTCTGGCTTGAAAAAAATTCTTCAGCGCAAGGAACTTGTTCTTAAATATATTATCACAGAAGTGTGATTACTGGCTCTCCCTTAGCCAGCAGCAGGAAGTCCCTCCTGTAGCCAGCTACCATCAGCTTCATTGGGGGTAAAGGTCTAGCAGCTTCTAACCGAAGCCACCCTATGTAGCCCCTCCAGCTACCAAAAAAACCCAGCCACCTCAACCCACGACAACAGAAAATGCCCTTGACCCAAGTTCCTGGAAGTGCCTTGCCTTCAGATTCCATCTTTCCCTATGCACAGTGAATTCCTTAATAATGACTACAACTGCTGCAGTAGGTGAGTCAGTTCATTACCCAGCTAAGACCACCAACATTTTCCTTAACTCATGTTCCCATTGCAAAGTTCACTCTGAATAAAACTTGTTTAGACTAGAAGATCAGGAGTATTTTACATGAGCCTGAACCATACAATGAATAACATGAAGGTTGAGGAGCAGAATCTACAGTTACCACCACACAGGAGAGTATGTGCCATCAGAGCAAATGGTCAAACTTGGACTGAGATTTCATGCAGTTTTGTGTGTAGAAACAGTAGCTGAATGTATGGAAGACAAGAGGATAGCTAGGAAAATGTAGCAGTAGTAAATCTAGTAGTAAAGAAGGGTCTCCTCCACACAGGGCTGCGTAAAATGTATTCAGAGGAGGAAGGGATAGAGGATGTTGTATCTACCGGTACAAACACCCTGCCTGGTGCCTATTCATGATTTCATTTCAAGATATCTAGGTTTTTCCCCAACAAGAAATAAAGCTTAACACAGACTTGCAGTTTCGGTTTTTGGGACCAGATGTTTGGAAGTGAGGCACCAGGACTCCTAGTGTTGTAGCATCAAAGTCTCTTTTTGGATATAGCCCTAGCTGTAAGACTGAATGTATGTACGAAAGAAAAGATTAAATATATGAACTTCAAAGCTCTGAGTCATACAGCAAAGAAACTTTCCATAACTAGGAGGAAACGCTGATCTTCTGAGAATAATTTTATTTCCTAGAAGACCTCAGAGCATAAGAAAGTCATAAAGAATTAAGTCCATCTTAATCAAAAAATAGCCATTTCAGATAAATTTTGTTAATTTTGTTTTCCTCATTTTTCTCACATAAAACCAAATGCCTATTGGACTCATTTATATATATTATTTAATTATTTTTCCTGGAAAATGAATATTTTTTCCTCTGAAATTCAGATATTTAGGAATGAATGTAAAGATTCTTTAAAAATTTAATCTATTTCTTATTAGATTTAAGTAGTGGTCTGTGGAATCAGTGACTAAGGTAAAGCCCTGAATAAAGGCAGAGGAAGAATTTTTTATTTCTAAGCTTATGTATATGAATAAAAAAGATAATCACCTAGGTTTTCTACCTCATATTAAGCAAAACCCTTACACCTATAAAGGAATAATGTAAGTCATTATATAAAATATTGAATTAGGACACATAAGATACGAATTCTAGATCAAAATTCAGATATTGACCTTCTTTGGATAAGTTATTGTGTTCTTTGTGTCTTTTTTTCTCCTTGTCTGTACAGTTAAACTGTTTTATTATAAGCTCCTTGCCACAGGAAGGTGTTGTCTTCCATTAGCATGCCTAACACAACAGTGCCTTAATTTTGACTAGAATCCCTTGGTCGTACTATCATGAAAACATCATATATTTTCCTGGTTTACACTAAATAAGCCCTGAGGTTCTTTAACATTCTTCACAGTTACTGGGACCTTATATCCTTTGTTTTCCTGCAATGAATCCCAACATGAAAATATTTTTTTCCTTGAACAACTATTAGAAATATTGTAGACCATGTCCAAAAGATGCTCTTGCTATGGTTTTGTGCAAACTAACAATATTGTTTTCTTTAGTATGTTTTCTGTGTTCTTTGCATCTTGTTGACCTTTTAAAAGGCTCTTTTCCTCTAGGCTGATGACTTCGGCTTATGCCCTTAATAACTCCTAATTTGTTCTCTTGTTTATTATATTGGAAGACTTTTATTTAGTGAGTATTTTCTATTATGGTTTTGTGCTCCTATATTAATTATTCTATACTTTTCTAGCAAAATTCTGCTTATTTTTGCTTAACAAGTTATATAAAGGATACAATACCTTTTGAACACAAGTACATTGCTCTGCACTTCTTGCTATGCTTTTAGATCCCCCATAAGCTACAAATTATTCCACCCTCTCACTTACATTCAGACATACATAATCATGAACAACAGAGGGCCCAACACTGGCTCCTAAGAAACTCTGTCCAGATTTTCCCTTTGTGGCCTACACTTAAGCTAGTTTTCCATCCCACAGTTTCTTTGCTTTCATGATGATTTCTCTTAGCCATTAATCTCAGGTGTGGTGCCTTGTCAAAGGTTTACAAGTAGACTACATCCATTGAATTTCCCTTATCTACAGTAGCAGTAGATAAGGGAAGATATCTTAGAAGAACTCCAGCAGGTTAGTTAAGCATGACCTCCCCTGCCTGAATCTATGCTGGTTATCCTTAATCAAACTGATTTTCAAGCTGTTGTTTCACACTTCCTTATAGTAGTTTAATTTTCCCCACAACCCTTGTTAAATTCACTGATTTATAGTTTCTTGGACTGTATTTAATATTTTTTGAAGATTTGCTTGCTTTTTTTTCAATTTGAAAAAAAACGATTCTTAGACAGAGCTAGTTTAAATTGTGTCCATAAATAGACTTTTGTCCCTCTGGGTTCCTCATTAACTGTTTAAGTGTAGGTTTTTAAAACTGGTTTTGTTGAAAAAAAAACCAAAAATCATAAAATCATGCCCTTTTGTTGTTGTTTTGGTGAGGAAGTTTTGTGCCTATTTGAATGCATTATTTTACTAAACGTAGTAAAATGGAATAAAATATTGTTGTCAATATAGAGTGGTAAAATTAAAAATATTTTGGTCACATTGCATTCACGGAGTGGGGAAAGAGTTTTCAAGGGGGTCCTACTCCTTAGCATGGTGGAATAGCTATCAAAAGCTGTTCTAAATGCATTCCTCTGTTTACAGGGTGCCCGAATGCAATGTGTCATCCTGAGGGAAATGAAACTGGTGATAAATTTACACATCTGTGGCCTCCAGTATCGATTACATGACTCCTGTCTTGAGGTGAAAATCCATGTAATGTTGCATTTGATAAGCAAGGCAATACACTGCCAGCACATCGCTCCAGTATTTCAGAAATCCCTGGTGGAAGTTCAAGGTCGTGGACTTGAGCTGCTGACCTTCAATAGTTCAGCATGAAGTATTTCAGACATGGGGTCTTCCTGTGTGGCAGGAGCTTCCTGTGACTGCTGCACTTTTAAACAAACGGAAAGTTTTTTACATTATTAGAAAAACGGACAAAACTTGAAGAACAGTGAATGTTAACCATGGTACTACCTCCATAATAGATTCAAATGACTGAATTCTGTCTCTC